>NC_083581.1:77292129-77492129 GCF_027579695.1 Neoarius graeffei | reverse complement strand
AAAACAAAAAAACTTCTTCCCCTTCAATGTTCAAGCGATTTTATTTATTTATCGTCTCCGCTGCCTGTAATTTGTTGCAAATCCAATTATTCCATCATGAAGTTGTCTTCGATTTGGGTCTAACATGACCGGAAGCAATGCCATATCTGTTGATCGATTCTCACGCTCTGATTGGCTGAGCCGGACCATGTGACCATGCTGTAGCAGGTGATGGTAAAGACAGTTTGTGGTTGTTGCAACAACCACATGCCACTGTAGGTTGAATTGGGATTAATTAAATTATAAATTATGTGATAATTGATAATTAAATTAATCAATTTATAAATAAAGATCAGTCTCATAAAATCTTAAATTATTAATCTTAATACTCACCGTGAATGGTTACACTCAAGATTAATGGTAGCTCTGTATTAGATGGGAAACCCAGTTGTATACAAAAGCTAAATTCTGAAGGAAAAAGGAGTTCTAAATAGTTGACCTTGTGAATAAACAACAGGAACAAGTAAAATGCAATTCAATTTTATTAGCTTTTATTTGTCTACTACTCACTAATAATAATAAACTCAAAATACATTCAATGTCAGCAAAGGTAATAACAAGACAAAACAATGGAACAATTACACCTGGACTATAAATTTGAGGGAAAGAGAGAGAGAAAGAGATAGAAGGAAAAAGAAAAGAATCCCTTGTGTGTGCGTGTGTGTGAGGCTAGGGCAAGCCGATGCGTGTGTGTGTGTGTGTGTGACCTAGCTTGTCGTTAGCTAAAACAAAGGAATGTTAGCTAAAACAAAGGAATGTTAGCTAAATAGAACAAAGGATTAGCTCTGTGGCTAATGTGTGCTTTGTGTAGGTATCTGTGGGCAGATGCTAATGACTAGCCACTCTGGCAATGCTTAAACAAAATGGCGGTCAGTGCCTAGGTGTCGTATCACAGGTAACTCAATGAGGAAGGTATCAAAATGGCGTCGGAAAAATGGCGCCTGCAGGCCTAGTCGAGAACACAAGCCTACGAGCTAGCGTATCACCCTGAGGTAGCTAGCAATAAGTTGCTAAGGAGAATCTGACCACGCTACAGCTGGATCCAAACACTGCACTTAACAATTTCCAACAGACTATCTAGGCAAAGAACTCAACGCGAGAGAGAGAGAGAGAGAGAGTGTGAGAGAGTGTGTATATGTGTTGGATGGAGAGAACTAGGCCTTGTAGCGGTCTAGCCTCGGAGCTTAAAATAACAAACTTGTCGCTGCGCTGCTAATCAGATAGGGAAGCTAGCAATGGAGTTAAGGAAAGATATCATGCAAGATACCCTGTCTAACAAGTTCAAAGAAAAAAAAAAACAGAACCAAAACAAACAATAAAAACAAACAAAAACAATAAAAACAAACAAACACCTTCCGTGTCTGAGCGGGTATGCTAAATAGCTCAAAGCTTAAACATGACCCTAACAACCATCTGAATAAGCTACAAATTAAAAATTTGCCCAAGTGCCTACTCAATGCGATGGAAGTTCTTTCTCCGATGTCCGCGCTGAGGGTCGCAGTCCGAGGAGAGGAGGTTAGCGGCGCGTTGCGTCCAACCGCGGCTAACGAAGCAGGGAGATGAAGGCCTAGCTGGCCCACGGTGCTTCAGGAGAAACCTCCGGTGATGCGTCGACGAGAAAAAGGCTGAGAGGAGCGAAGCTGTCCGCAAATGCCTCTTAGCGTGGAAAACTACTTAACTGTAGTTAAACTTTGCAAAGGTTTAGAATCAAAACCACTATATCGCTGAAACTTAGCGGGTCGTTCAAAAGTTCGGCCGAAACTAATTTGAACAGGCTGTTCTCAGACAATAGCGGTTAGTCTCAACACTGTAGGCGAGCGTGCCTACAGTCCGTCCGACCACTCCAGTAGTCAGAACATGAGAGAGCGAATCGAGGCGCTCTCGATACAGTTAAAGCAGTTCCACTTCACGTCACATCCGGGTGGAGCGCGCAAGGAAATTGTGGGATCGTTATAGGGGGCGCTGGCGAGTTACCAACATTCCCCCCTTGGCCATAGGCGCTGAAAGGAGTGATACCCTATGGGCACATGGTGTTTAGTCTGCGACCCACGGTCCCTAGTAATCCACAATGAGGTAGTTCCACAATGAGGTAGTTCCAAGGGTCCTTTCTGTGAAAAGTCTTTCAGACACAGTTCAACAGTTCAATTCATTTCATACAGTCCATAAGATGCATAGGCACTTGCATGAAAGCATAGGCACTTGGACATGAAAACAATTACACTATGGCTACTTAACTACCTTCTACATACAATATTTCACACAGCAAACAAAAATAATCAAAACTCCATAAAGGAAAATGGAAAAGAGGGGTTAGTTAGCGTGTTAGCAAGCCTACTCTTCAAGAAAGTTAGTGGAGGCCTTAGGCCTGATGGAGAATCGGACAATGCCACGATCTAATTTCTCAGGTGCGTAGATCGTTTTGTCCAGTTTGCGGTGTAGTGTCAGTATGTACCTGTGTAGAGTGATGGCTATGAAGACTGTGATAACCCAACCGCTAGCTAGAAATCCCAGCGCAATTCGGCTTATTAAAGATCCTTGATCGGACGAAGGGTTTGCGCGGTTATTCAAGAAAGTGGTAGCGATGCCAGTGGGCTTAAGATCGAATTGCACGGTTTTGGTCCCTTCCAGCAGTAGTTGTGCTTGGAGGGTGGAGTTTATCTCAAGTTCGTGACCTGGGAAGGCATCGGGCATTTCTATCTCGGTCTCATACTGGTCAGCGCTAAGGTGATGGAGGGTGATGTCACCCACGTGAACAGTGGCTCCTAGTGGGACACTTAGGAGAGAGGTTTCGTTAGGGATCTTCATTCTAGTGGCAGTGTTATGTTGATCATATGATACCAGAATCTCAGTTTGGGGAGTGTTGATTAGCCACCGATTACCAGCTCTTTCTACTCTAGTTCCTATTCCTTCATCTTTAATAGACAATTTGCCTGCACACTTCTGCTCGGGGACTTTTGTCAATCCACAGAGACGGTCTGTGGTGTCTCGGATAAAGGGATTGCTGGGGCAGACCCAGTGGATATCTTTGGTAGAGATGCACATGTCTAAGTTAGGGACGAGGTAGATAGAGGGGTTGTCATCGTGATAGGCTATGGTGGGAGGTGTCTGCAAACGTACGTGTACGTCGTTGTTCCAGAAACCTACATTAAGGACAGATTTGATTCTGTATATGTTTTGCCGTTCAATAACGGGGAGATTGAGGATGAAGCCTATTTCTAGGTTTTGAGGGTTCACAAAAATGGGGATAGCACTGCCAAGACTATAAGCCAGATGAATCTGTGATGAGTAAACGTTAGTCGTGGTAGTAGATCGGAGTATGCTGTCAACCATGCTGAGGGGTATCAAATATGGTGGGATTTTACGTCCACTCAGGGTGCTGAGAGAGCTACTTACTTCTCTCATCAGGTCCTGCATTAGGTCTCGGATTACTCGGACGTACTTGACTTCGCTTCTCATGATTGCTGCTAGCCTGTCTACGGCATGTACTGTGTTCTTGATTAATGTAGAATGCATGTTAACGGTTAGTATGGTTCCCTGCAGGGTTTTGCCTAGGCCCTGCAGCTCCTCCTGTTGAGTTAGTAGTCTACCCTGGATTTCTGCAACATACAGGAGTTTGTTATTCCGATTTGAGTGGTAACAAGGGTGGTTACTTATAGATGCACGCTTATGGATTGAGAGGCATGCAACTAAGTTGGGCAGGCTATAACTTACTGTTTGTCCACCCCCCTATGGAGTGTGGACTGCTCAAAAGCTTTATTTGGTTGCTATGGACCCATCTATACGAAGGCGCCTGGCTGGGCTTCGAAGTTTTGATGCGGTAGGCGACGGGGGACAGTTTACCGACGATTTCGAAAGGGCCGGACCAACGGGGTAAGAATTTCCTGGCTACTCCTACTGGTTTGGTGAAATTGAAGTATAGGACTCTGTCGCCTACTTCGTACTCACGGTGTGTCGCCTTTCTGTCGTAGTAAGCTTTCTGTCCTTTCGCACTCTTTTCGAGGTGTTCCTGGGCCCACGCAAACGTGGCCTGCAAGTGGCGTTGCAAGTCGGTGACGTACTGGTGTGCGGTGTACGCAGTGGCAACGCTTAGGTCCTCTGGTCGGTAGAGGAGGTGTAAGGGAAGAACCATTTCACGGCCAGTCATCATTTCGAACGGGGTGACTCCGGTGGTGCGGTGAGGAGTGGACCGAATGGCCATCAGCACCAGAGGGAGTTTGATGTCCCAATCTTTGCCATGGTGACTCACATACTTGCGAAGCATGCTCACGATGGTTTGGTTGGCGCGTTCGACCTGACCGGAAGACTGAGGATGATACGCGATGTGGAATTTTGCCTCGACTCCGAGCATCTCCCACAACACTCTCATGACCTCTGCGGTGAAATGAGTACCTCGGTCGGAATCAATGGATAGAGGCAAGCCCCAACGGCTGAACACATGGTTCATAAGAAGGAGAGCGGTGGTCTCTGCGGTTTCGTTTGGGGCGGGCAAGCATTCCACCCACTTCGTGAACGCGCAAGTGACGGTCAGGAGGTACTTATTACCTCGAGCTGATTTCGGCACCGGTCCGACCCAGTCTATCTGGAGATTAGACCAGGGGAATGAGATGCCTTTGCTTTGCAGTGGGGCGCGGTTCAACGGTTGGGCTGGTCGGAATTGGCAGCAAATCAAGCACCCTTTAACATACTCGGTAACGTCCTGAATCATGAAGGGCCAATAGACAATCTGTTGGAGTGTCTGGTAGGTCGCCTGAGCGTTCCTATGGCCCCCGCACGGGCTGTCGTGAGCGTACTGCAACATGACCCCCCTATGATCTGTGGGCACGACCCACCGGGGAGGTCCCTGGTTGCGTGGTGTGTACACCAGGAGTCCTTTCTCGAGTTTTAAGCAGTTTTTGAGATTGTGAAGGTGATTTAAGTCTCGGGACTGTTGCAACTCTTGTGGGGAAATTGGGGACGCCACGGGGTCCGCAAGGAACTTACGGATTTGGTGGATCACGGGATCCCTTTCCTGCATAGACACCAGGTCGGCGTCCTGGGGCAGTCGGCCGAGTTGCACGGTTCCTGCTTGGGGTACTGCGTCAGTTTGACCTGCTCTAGCCTGTCGGCGAGTAATCGCGGTTACGTTATGGCGTGGCGTCTCGGGAAGCCATGACGGCTGGAATTCCCAAAGGGGGCCGTCTACGGCTCCCGCTTTGGCGAGGCCATCTGCCTCATCGTTACCGACTTTGTCAGGTCCTGGGACTTGAGAATGTCCCTTCACCTTCTTCCAATAGACGCACATTCCCTGTTCGGTTATGAGTCGATCGCATGCTAGGAAGAGTTCGGAGTGTTTCACTTCCTTGCCCCTTGCGTTTTTCATGTCCTGCACCTTCCACGAGGGAAAGTGTGAGACGAAGCTATGCCTGGCATAATTTGAATCAGAGCAGAGGACTAACCGCTTGATGTTCTCACGGGCAGCTTGTTGCAGGACGATGAGCACGGCTGCTACCTCCGCATATTGGCTAGTCTTAGCCCCAAGTCGGTGTTGGTATTTCCCTTGTATAGGGCCGTTCGCCCATACGATACCGACACCGGCTTGCACTTTGCATTCATGATGGAATGAGCATCCATCTATGTAAGCGGTGGGGAGGTCTTTGCAGACGTTCTCGTCATAGTAGTGGTGGTCGGAGGGGAGAGCAGGTACGGTTGTTAGTTCGGTTTGATCTGGACTATTCTCGCAGTCGCAATGCTGGCATTCCGCCAGCCCTCGGCCAAGCACCATCTTGTGGTTCTGGGCGTACTTCACCTCGACGTCGTAGCCCTGTAGTGCCATCATCCAAGCTGCGATGCGACTGTTCGAAACTCTTCCCTCTCTCAGCCTCTGGCTGTTCAAGAACGAGACCGGTTGATGATTGGTCTCTATCACCACCTTCTGGCCACCAATGTAACTGCGAAAGTGTTCAACGGCCCAGACCGTGGCCAGCAGGGCTTTTTCGCAGTCTGAAAATTTAAACTCCACAGCACTGAGGGGCCGACTGGCGTATGCTACGACACGGCGATCTTTGTCATGCTGCTGTGACAGTGCAGCGCTCAGGCAGTGGGTGGAGAAACTAGCCTCCAAGAAGAACGGTTTGTCTTTGTCGGGATACGCGAGGCAGGGAGCGGAGCAGAGCTTCTGCTTCATGCTCTTGAACGCGAGTTCTTGAGGGTCACTCCACTGGAAGGGTTTATCCTTCCGGAGGAGCTCGGTGAGCGGTCGTGCTATGTCCGCGTAGTCCTCAATGAACTGTCGGGAGTAGTTGCAGACCCCTAAGAAGCTCCTGAGTTCGGGTACGTTGGATGGGGCTTTGATGTCTTGGATAGCCCGCACCCTCCCTGACTGGGGTTCAATGCCATCTGGCCCGACGCACAGTCCAACGTATTCAACTTTGGTGCGACACCACTGCCCTTTGGTGACAGAGAGCTTCGCTCCTGCTCTGGACAGCTGAGACAGAACATGGCGTATCTCTTCGAGGTGTGCATCAAAAGTCTGTGACCTAATGAGGATGTCATCGACATAGATCAAGTTGCCACGAGCTGCGGCATCGCTCATTGCCTTATGCAAGAAGATGTTGAATTCAGCGGGGGAGTTCGCGTAGCCGAACGGACATCGGTTGAAAGTTAGCTGGCGGTTCCCAAAGGAAAAGGCCAGCTTGTGCTGGTCAGCTGGATCCACGCGCATGGTCCAGAATCCACTCGCCACGTCGGCGGTGGAGAAGAACTTTGCACCCTTCACCTTGGCAAGTTCTTGATCCAGATGGATCATGGGCCATCTTGACAAGGGCACTTGCTTGTTCAGCTGCCTATAGTCAATGGTGAGACGCCACTTGCCGTTCGGTTTCAGCACCGGCCACAAGGGGGAGTTGTAAGTCGAGTTACACTCACGAATGATCTGCTTTTCCAGCAGAGTGTCCAGTGTTTCTTGTATTGAGTCGTATGCGGCTAACGGGATTTTGTATTGCCGCACGAACGTCGGTGGAGCGTTCGGATCTGTTGGGATTCGGACGGTGTGGATGTCCGTGACTCCGCAGTCATTGGAATCTCGCGCCCAGATCGCCTTGAAGTCGTAGAACAGTTCACGGAGCTGTCGTCTCTGGGTGTCCGTGGTCAGGCTGTCAGCTTTCACCAGCTGTTGTTGAACTTCTCGTTCGAAGCCTGGGTACGGTTCACCTAGAGCTGAATCGACGACCTCAGTTGCAGGGGTGTCGTTGCTCGATTGCGTGGCAAGAGCGTACACCAGCATGTGTTTCGGGGTGTCAGTTCTGGTCATGACTATGCGCTCGTCGCGAAGCATGTCGTGAGGTTCGACGTGGATCATGTGGAAAGGAAGAGTGATCCAGGGAGGTTCCACTGGATCGGAATGAGTGTCCGGCGTTGGCGGCTCACCGATGACTGGAATGGTGAGTTCAAAGTCATGGAATGCCTGGTCTATCAGAAGGCCTAAAGGCCGACGGGCGGGGATCGTGATGGCGTCCCGCGTGGAGTTTTGAACCAGGAGGTAAGCGGAACGATGACTCACTTCAAGCAGCGGAGTCCCACACACGGCTAAATCGAGCTCCATGAAGAATCTGAGAGGCTGGAAGAACGCCTGGGAGCTACGAAACTGTTGGTCTTTCATGATGACCAGCTTAAGAGGGGAACCAGCAGTCCTAGCGGGAATGACAATGTCAAATTCGCTAGCGACATGGCAGGCTTGGGGAATCGTTTGTCCTGACCGCATTTGTTCCGGGTCAGCTTGGAACGGGTGCTTAGCAGCGTCGGCTTGGGTCCAGATGACCCGGTTGACTAGGTCCAGTTGGGCTCCCAGTCTGACCAAGATGTCTGCCCCAATGACCAGTGGGTCAGGAAGTCCGGGGACGACACTCAAGAAATGAAGGAATTCTCTCTGACCGATGGCGAGCGACACGGCGCAGACGCCTGTGGCTTTGATGGGGCTCTGGGGTTGTTCGGCTGACAGTAGCCGGTGGCTCTTCTGCACAAAGACAGGGGAAGGAGTGCTCTGACGCACTATGTCGAACCATGTTTGGCTGATGGCTGACTTCTCTGACCAAAGCGCTAACCTGACGCCAGGTGCCGTGACGCCGTTGACAGCAATGTTGCCAGATATCCAGGGGTAGTACCTGGTTGGGGCAGATTCGCCAAGAAAGCAAAGGAAAGACGGGTGGCCATCAAGCGCGTTGCGGTTGAGAAGAGTGTCGGTTGAGTTTGGTGCGTCTTGACTCGGCTCAGGGGGGAGCGGAGTGGTCTCGAGGTTCTCGGGGACCTGCCCTGACTCAGCTATCGGTGGAGTAGCCTCCACGCTAACTTCATCGCAACAGGCTCGATCGTGACGACGAGGATCTGGGGTCTGTGGGGACGCGACCTGGGCCCACAGTTGCCCACGACGACAGTCAATGAGGGGCGCTAGCCTATCTAGTAGGTCTTGGCCAATGAGGAACGGTTCTACCCCAACAGAGCAGATGTAAGTGGGGTGAGTGATGGACATGCCCTGGAAGGTGAGTTCTAACCATGCAATGGTTGTTACTGGGGCTTGATTCTGGGTGAAGCTAACCAAGTTGACGTCACAACGTTCGGTTCTGATGGGTCTACCTTGCGCGCGCCGCGCATCAGAAACCTCTGCGAAGACTTTGGAACACATCAGGGTGATTTCTGACCCGGTATCTAAGAGAGCTTGGAGGGAAACGTTGCCTTCTACCACAACTGGGGTATAGATACGCTTGGCGTTGCCTTTCCTAACCAAATCTCCAAGAAACTGCGTCAGGGGTGCATCCTGCGGGTCAGGCTTCACTAACGGAGGGGGTGGTTTCAACTCATCGCTGCCTATTGGGCAGGGGTCCTTTCCCCACCCCACGAGGTAGACACGCGGTGGTGGTGGGGATGGGTCCCGGCCTAGTCATGCTGACGGTTCGTCCCTGTCCTTGCTCGGCTTACCCTTCCTGTTCTTATTGCTCAGCAGTTGTTTAACTCGTGCTAATTCGGTCCTCAGTTCTGCCATCCCAAGCGGCTCTTGGTTGGCTTGTTTAATCCGTGCTAATTCAGCCCTCAGTTCTGCCATCCCAAGCGGCTCTTGGTTGGCTTGTTTAGCGGTAGCTAGCTTAGGGCTCCGCTCCCTTCGAGAGGAGTTGCGATGGGGCCTTGACTGTCCGCTATTCTGAGATTTAGGGCCGTGACTGCCAGGTTTGCGGTTACCTTGCCCTTTGGCGTTGGGGCCCTGTTCCCCCTTGGCTCCAGCTTGTCGAACTTTCCAGTTACCTTTGGGTTGACTCGACGTCTGGTGGCCGGGGTTTGGGTTCGCCCAAGGGGGCCCGCGGTTTGGGGCTTCACCCCCTTCTAGGCCTAAGGACTGACCTTCCTGCTCATATAGGCTGAGGACTCTGGGATCGTCCTCGTGGCGGTCCGTGGGTCGGACGAACGTCTCCCACGTTAGTTGTGCGGTGCGACGCACTTCTCTCATAGTATGGGGGCGCTGGCGACACGCGAGTGTTACTTGGTTACGGATGCACGGGTGAAGGTTATGGAGGAAGAGGGACTTGAAGTTGCGATCTTCCTCTAGCCCGGGCTCGCTTCTGCCCTGAAAGTACGCTGCACGGAGCCGACGGTAGTACTCGCGAGGGTGTTCGCTTCGTTTCTGTCTGATCAGAATAGCACCCATCGTCGCAGCAGTCTCATCCTCGTACAACGAGTATTCCTCTTTCAAGTACTTACGTATTTTCTTGTAGTTGTCGAGGACTGACTGCGGTAAGGTCTCAACGAATGCTCGTACGCCACTACCTAAAGTTTTCCAGACTAGTCTGGCCTTTTCATGCGACGTAGCCTCTGGCAGGTCCAGGAGGCTACGCTCGATTTCCCGGAAATAATCATTAACGCTTCGGTGTCTATGTTTTTCCGGCTCAAAACGCTCTATGTCTTTCGCAAGGACGTCGATTTGGCGGATCCTAGTTTTGCGTTCTGCGACGAGGCGTTTTGATTTTGACCCGTAGGGGTCCTCGCTGTCTTCGCTATTTGAGCTGCTCTCATATCGCCTATGTCTGCGTTTCGGCTTGTAGGCGGCCTCTCCGTCAGAGGAGTCTGAGGGTACGTAGCGCGGCGTTTTCTGCGGGCTAGAGGCTGCAGCGATATTGAAGCGCGAGGGGGTGTAGTGGGGAGTAAAGTAAAAACTCCCAGCGCCACGAGGTGGCGATCGCGCGACTTTCACGCGAGTTGAGCTTGAGTGCGGTGTCTGATCTACCGTTCTAAGCTCAGGTTCTTCCTCCTCCAGAGCGGAACTCTGTTCTTGGGAGGGTTTGGCCGATCCCTCATCTGAGCGACGTGCTTGCGTCACTTCTTCCCTGAGGTATTCTATTTCGCGCTTTAGTTCATCTTGTGTGGCTCTCAGGCCCACGAGGCTACTCTCCGCGCTTTCTGCTCTCCTTTGAGCTTCGGCCAGTTGTCGTTTTAGTGTTCTTTTCTCTTGTTCGAGGGTCATACACACATGTTCCATTTCCTTATAGTAGATCATGAACAATTTGGGTAGCCCTTCTGGGAGAGTCATAGTATGCTCCTTAAGTTCCCTAACGGCTATGTGTATTTCATCAAAGCGAGCCTTTTGGTCCAGATCACAGAAGTAATTTCTCCTATCCTCCGGGACTTGGCCTAAATCGCCTACAACGTCGAAGAGAGAGAGGAGGGGCCCTTCTGACTCCCTTGATGGGGAACGCGACATTTTGTTCGAAATGTATTAATTAACTTAAAGGAAATTAATACTAGGGGTTGATTAGGTTAGAATTTAATTTAATCCAAGTTGCTAAATAATTGATGTGGTTTCTTAGCTACTTTGTTTTCACTAATGTTTCACTTGTATTAATTAGCTCAATTAATAATTAGTTAACAATAATGATTATTATTAATAATGTTAATTAAGTACTTGGATTAGATATTACTCTAATGTACTAATCAATTAAACCAGTTTATCAGCTAACTGTGGTTGGCAGCTGAATTTCAGTTCTGTGATTAACACACTGTTAATGATTCACCATTAAAGTCATCTGTGTTATACCTTGGCAGTTGATTTTGGGTATACAGCAGTTTACAAGTTATTGTTGAGAAATTCACAAGGTCATTAAACTATGCCTCACACGGGGCACCACTTTAATGTAGGTTGAATTGGGATTAATTAAATTATAAATTATGTGATAATTGATAATTAAATTAATCAATTTATAAATAAAGATCAGTCTCATAAAATCTTAAATTATTAATCTTAATACTCACCGTGAATGGTTACACTCAAGATTAATGGTAGCTCTGTATTAGATGGGAAACCCAGTTGTATACAAAAGCTAAATTCTGAAGGAAAAAGGAGTTCTAAATAGTTGACCTTGTGAATAAACAACAGGAACAAGTAAAATGCAATTCAATTTTATTAGCTTTTATTTGTCTACTACTCACTAATAATAATAAACTCAAAATACATTCAATGTCAGCAAAGGTAATAACAAGACAAAACAATGGAACAATTACACCTGGACTATAAATTTGAGGGAAAGAGAGAGAGAAAGAGAGAGAAGGAAAAAGAAAAGAATCCCTTGTGTGTGCGTGTGTGTGAGGCTAGGGCAAGCCGATGCGTGTGTGTGTGTGTGTGTGACCTAGCTTGTCGTTAGCTAAAACAAAGGAATGTTAGCTAAAACAAAGGAATGTTAGCTAAATAGAACAAAGGATTAGCTCTGTGGCTAATGTGTGCTTTGTGTAGGTATCTGTGGGCAGATGCTAATGACTAGCCACTCTGGCAATGCTTAAACAAAATGGCGGTCAGTGCCTAGGTGTCGTATCACAGGTAACTCAATGAGGAAGGTATCAAAATGGCGTCGGAAAAATGGCGCCTGCAGGCCTAGTCGAGAACACAAGCCTACGAGCTAGCGTATCACCCTGAGGTAGCTAGCAATAAGTTGCTAAGGAGAATCTGACCACGCTACAGCTGGATCCAAACACTGCACTTAACAATTTCCAACAGACTATCTAGGCAAAGAACTCAACGCGAGAGAGAGAGAGAGAGAGAGTGTGAGAGAGTGTGTATATGTGTTGGATGGAGAGAACTAGGCCTTGTAGCGGTCTAGCCTCGGAGCTTAAAATAACAAACTTGTCGCTGCGCTGCTAATCAGATAGGGAAGCTAGCAATGGAGTTAAGGAAAGATATCATGCAAGATACCCTGTCTAACAAGTTCAAAGAAAAAAAAAAACAGAACCAAAACAAACAATAAAAACAAACAAAAACAATAAAAACAAACAAACACCTTCCGTGTCTGAGCGGGTATGCTAAATAGCTCAAAGCTTAAACATGACCCTAACAACCATCTGAATAAGCTACAAATTAAAAATTTGCCCAAGTGCCTACTCAATGCGATGGAAGTTCTTTCTCCGATGTCCGCGCTGAGGGTCGCAGTCCGAGGAGAGGAGGTTAGCGGCGCGTTGCGTCCAACCGCGGCTAACGAAGCAGGGAGATGAAGGCCTAGCTGGCCCACGGTGCTTCAGGAGAAACCTCCGGTGATGCGTCGACGAGAAAAAGGCTGAGAGGAGCGAAGCTGTCCGCAAATGCCTCTTAGCGTGGAAAACTACTTAACTGTAGTTAAACTTTGCAAAGGTTTAGAATCAAAACCACTATATCGCTGAAACTTAGCGGGTCGTTCAAAAGTTCGGCCGAAACTAATTTGAACAGGCTGTTCTCAGACAATAGCGGTTAGTCTCAACACTGTAGGCGAGCGTGCCTACAGTCCGTCCGACCACTCCAGTAGTCAGAACATGAGAGAGCGAATCGAGGCGCTCTCGATACAGTTAAAGCAGTTCCACTTCACGTCACATCCGGGTGGAGCGCGCAAGGAAATTGTGGGATCGTTATAGGGGGCGCTGGCGAGTTACCAACACCACTGAAGAAGAAACTAAAACCTTCTGCAGGTTTGTACATCTGAAAATATCAATTACAATATCTAAATCATTTTCATATCCAGAAGCTACCCGGAGTACTGCAGTTCCCATAGAGGTGTTTGGTCCCTTAGCTAAGGCTTCATACTTATCAAGTGCAAATAAATAATTGTGTGCAAATATTTATGCTGCAAGTAAAACGACACAATATCACACCAGAAGTACATCAAGTCCATTACACATGCACCAAATAAGCTCACCATGTAGTTATGTTACAGAGCCAGGCAGCGTACTACAGAAACCGGAAAGCCAAGCGCGCGTGCACATCTGGAGGGAAATTTCATACGTCTTGCAAGTATTTTACAGGGAAATGGTTTGTAATTTATTAGCTGAGAATGCACCAGAAGGCATGTAAATTTCAAAACTTTCTGGGGGGGCATACCTCCAGATCCCCCTAGCATTAGCACACCTTTGGCTTTACCACTGCGAATTCCAGATCCGCCTCCTACCTTTTTTAAAACCCGGCTACGTCAGATTTTCTGGAGAACCTTGGGATTGTAAGCTTGGCACAGTAGAGTTTAGAAGTTCAATTCCGAAGTTTATCGTTCAGATCTGAATATTTTCCATCATTCATTCATCTTGAGTAAATATTTTCATCATGGGCAGGGTTGCTGTGGTTTTAAATCACGAAAGGAAAAGGTGGATATGGTGTTTGGAGAATGTACACACAGGGTGGGGACATGTGTTCATGGGGTTCTAAGAGGCCCAAACGTGTTCCAGCATGACGGTGGTGCACCATGCACAAGGCAAAACAATGAAGACCTGGTTTGTCAAAGTTGGACTGGAAGAACTTGAGTGTCCTGCACTGAACTCAACCCCACTGAACACCTTTGGGATGAACTGGAATGCCCACAAAGGGAACTAAATCTGGAATGGGATGTTCAGCAAGCACATATGGGTGTGATGGTCGGGTGATCTGGCCATCAAGTGTACATGTGTATACAACCCCCAATTCCAAAAAAGTTCGGACATTGTGTACAACATAAAAGAATATGATGATTTTGCAAATCGTGGAAACCCTGTATTTCATTGAAAATAGCAAATAATTTGTGGATCACATCATCTATGGTCCATAATATCATTAAAGGATTCCGAGAATCTGGAGAAATCTCTGTATGCAAGAGACGAGGCTGAAAACTGACCTTGGATGCCTGTGATCTTCAGGCCCTCAGGAGACACTGCATTAAAAGCAGACACGTGTCTGTAGTGGAAATCACTGTATGGGCTCAGGAACACTTCAGAAAACCATCATCTGTCAAAACACTTCATTACTGCATCCACAAACGCAAGTTAAAACCAGATATAAACAATATCCAGAAACACCGCCACCTTCTCTGGGCCCGAGCTCTTTTACAATGGACTGAGGCGAAGTGGAAAACTGTCCCGAGGTCTGACGAATCAAAAGTAGAAATTCCTTTTGGAAATCATGGACCCCACGTCCTCCAGGCTAAAGAGGAGAGGAGACCATCTGGCTTATCAGTGCACAGTTCAAAAGCAGCATCTGTGATGGTATGAGGGTGCATTAGTGCACATGACATAGGGAGCTTGTACATCTGGGAAGGCATCATTAATGCTAAATGATATAAACACGTTTCGGAGCAATATGCTGCCATCCAGACCAAATCTTTTTCAGGGAAGGCCTTCCTTCTTTCAGCAAGACAACGCCAAATCGCTTTCTGTGCACGTTACAACTGTGTGGCTCTGTAGTAAGAGTCTGGATGCTAAACTGGCCTGCTGCAATCCAGACCTGTCTCCCATTTAAAACATTTTGCTGCATTATGAAGTGCAAAATACGACAAAGGAGACCCTGAACTGTTGAGCAACTGAAATTGTAGATCAGGCAAGAGTGGGACAGCATTTCTTTCAGAACTACAGCAATTGGTCTCCTCAGTTCCCAAACCTTTAAAGTGTTGGTAAAAGTAGAGGTGATGCAACACAGTGGTAAACACGCCCCTGTCCCAACTTTTCTGAAATGTGTTGCTGACATGAAATTCAAAATGAGCAGAGCTTTAAAAAAAAAAAATTGTTTCAACATTTTCATGTGTTGTCTTTGTACTATTTTCAATGAAATATAGGCTTTCCATGATTTTGCAAATCACATTGTTTAGTTTCTTTAACAGGGGCCATGTACAGAACAAGTCCCATACCAGAGTTAGCTATACAGCTAATTTTCATCTGTGGTCCCTGAGCAGGGGGCTTAAAACTAACAAACAATATGGACAATACATACACTACTATTGCCGTTACGACTAGATATACACTAAAAACAGCAACATCAGACTCGGACAACATCACATGTAACAATGGCACAAGGACAACACACCTACACAGGACACTACCATCAATACACAAATGACAACACATAAGGCAGCACACATCACAAAATAATAAATTAATGATCACATCTTTGATAAGCCTTCAGCCTTATGTTCAAGGATATATATATATATATATATATATATATATATATATATATATATATATATATATATAAAAAAAGTGCTGTCAAAAATGTCGCGTTAACTTGACTAAATTTTAACGGCGATAATTTTTTTTTATCGCGAGATTAACGCTCTGTGACATGATGCCACGCCCCGCACAGCCAGAGTCCTCTGCCCTCCCCCGAAGAGCCACAGTGCTCGGCTTAGGTTTCGTTTTCCCATTGGCAGCTCCAGCCCCACTTTGCAGTGGCTGTGACGACGTGTTATGCTCTGCAATAAAAAAAAAAACAAACATTGGTACAACCGGTGTTTGAACTATGCCGATATTTTCGGGGGGTCCCTTTTATTCCCTGGGGGGGGGGGGGGGGGGGTGCTTGCGCTTGTCTCAGAGCGCGGCTCTCCATCGCGCGCTCACTTCAGATATGCAAATGCTTCCCGTTACACATGATTGCTATGTCAATAAACATCATTTTGACAATATTTGAGACCCCCCCCCAACATTTCCCAAGTCATGTTTTCAAGGGATCTCATGTCTGTTTCAGGGGATCTCGGATCCCCCGAGTACCCCCGTAGTTCGAACGGTGAGCAAGCCCATTCACTTTTTTATGCTGATAAGAGAATTACAATGGTTTTTCATGTGACAATGTGCGATTAAATTGCGATTAATCGCGAGTTAACTATGACAGTCGCGACATTAACCACGATTAAATATTTTAATCACTTGACAGCGCGCATATATATATATATATATATATATATATATATATATATATATATATATATATAAATAAATAAATTTTATATAATTGGCTGAAACGTACAGTCTCTTATATGAGCTGGAATTGAGTTCCATTTTTCTACTGCACTGATGGAGAAAGCTGATCAGCCAATTGAAGTCTTCCTGAAACTCCCATAACAATCACCTCTCACTGAAGACCTAGAGACCCTTAATTTATCTCTGCGAAGTGATATGTATTGCTTGAGAGGTGGCGATGCAAGATCATGGATGAGTTTATACATCAAGCACATATCAGCAAAACAGAGAAAACTCTCAAAGGTTAGTAAGTTGTGTTTTGTTATGATGGCACAATGATGGTAATTTCTTTTTTTTTTTTTTTATCAATAACTTTTATAGCCTGTTTGTAGAGGGTGGCTAAAGGTTGTAAGATAGTCACCCCTACCTGGGACCAACTTGTAGAGCAGTAAGATAGAGGAGAAAAAAAAATCATAGAATGTAAAAACAGGTTAGCAGCAGGTAAGGGCAATTGGTGCCTGATGTGCCTAAAATTAGCTAGACTATCTCTGACACTTTTGGATTTTTTTTTTTTTTTTTTTTTTAATGTGCTTTTTAAAAGTTGAGTTAGAATCAATGATAACACCCAGATACTTGAAATTATCAACAGTATTTATCACCTCTCACTTAACAAGGATATTGGGTTGTTTTGGGTCATGCCTCTTGATGGAAAAATACATGGCTACTGTTTTGCTCACATTAAGTTGTTGGTTTACACAACATCCCAACTTTTCTGGAATTGGGGTTGTAGTATCTCACCCTAGTGCATGTGCCCTGGCGTTACAGCTTGGACTTGGAGTGTGGTGCTCGGGGAGAGGAGGGGTAACAGGAGGACAGAGGACAGGAAGGAGCAGTAGCCTAGCCTAACAAAAAGCAATACTGGACAGTGTACAATATAAATGTGCAATACCTCTCCTGCTGGAATTTATTTATTTATTTATTTATTTATTTGTATGTGTAAATACTTAATTTATCTAGAAGTTTTCTCTATTTTCTATTCTCTGTTTATCCTGTGATGATGATGCTACTGGAATTTTAATTTCCCTGAGGGAACCTGCCCAAAGGGATCAATAAAGTTCTATCAAGTTTTCAGATTTCCTGTAAATGGGAGATTGCTAATGCCAGGGCAGGGAGCAGCATGGCTGAATGTTGCGCTGGTTGTGTATCCTTTTTGAAACTCTAAATAACTTGTCTTCTGGGAATTCAATAAAAGCCTGTTGGGTTGAATTATCAGCACTCTAATGATCCAGTCCTCATCCTGCTGCTGGTGTTCATCTCATCTCATTATCTCTAGCCGCTTTATCCTGTTCTACAGGGTCGCAGGCAAGCTGGAGCCTATCCCAGCTGACTACAGGCGAAAGGCAGGGTACACCCTGGACAAGTCGCCAGGTCATCACAGGGCTGACACAGACAACCATTCACACTCACATTCACACCTACGCTCAATTTAGAGTCACCAGTTAACCCAGGGGTGGGCAGTTATTTTTTCCATGGGGCCACATGAGAAACAGAATTTTGTGGAGGACTGGACCAAAAGGCTGAACTAAATTCTGCATAATATTAAGTGTATTTCTTTTATATAAAGCAATAAATAACATTGTTTTTACAAGCTGCTAAGACTGGTAAGAGTATGGAAAAAAACAAGGTTGCCTTACAAAAAATGTCATTTATTCAATCAAATTTCCCAAAACAATGGTTAACAAAACGTGAACGTTTGTACCCATTTTTTTTTCAGTCACATTCACCCCAAAACACAATAAAGACATCGCAATATTGTCTTTCTACTCCAAATATCAAGCAAGATACATCATATTATAATAATGATGCCCACATCTGTAGTCTAATCACCTCATTTGGTGTTTTTCAGTTTATTTGTTCAGTGAGAGAAATCTGGTCTCTGTTGGTCTTTAACGAGTGCATCAGAGTCAGGTTGAATGTCTGAGGCGGAGATGCGAAGCACAGCTGACAGATGATCATCAGTCGATTCGGTGTAGGAATCAGATCTACAGATCGTCTCGGGCTCCGGCGCCTGCTGGTGACGTCACACTATGTGATTGGCTGGACCGTTTGAAGGATGACGTACAAGTTTGTGGTTGGTCTGGACAAATTACGGAAGTAGTTATCGCGGGATTAGGTTTCGTGGAATTTCATGTCGCGCGCGTTGCGTTTTTGTTGAACACAACTTCAAAATAAAAGCAATGCACATTCAGTCCATGCATGAGGTAAAATTAGAAAATACGTTTATTTTGTAATTTCTAATTAACCTTACGCGGGCCGGTCAGAATGAACCGAAGGGCCAGATGCGGGCCGTAAAATGCCCAGGTCTGAGTTAACCTAACCTGCATGTCTTTGGACCGTGGGGGGACACCGGAGCACCCAGAGAAAACCCACGGGGAGAACATGCAAACTCTGCACAGGAAGGCCCTCGCCAGCCACGGAGCTCGAACCTGGACCTTCTTGCTGTGAGGCGACAGCGCTAACCACTACACCACCGTGCCGCCTGCTGTTGGTGTTGCATTTCCAAAATCTGTAATTATTTGATGGGGGAAATGAACACGATCCTTGTTGTGTAGACTCCATTGTTATGCCTTGCAGTTATAAAAGCTTATGGCCATGTGCCAGTTCGCATGCCAGTCTTGTTGCGCACTGATGTCATGGATTCATACAGATAATGGATGAGTCCTGTCTCAACGCCCCAACACGGAGCTACTTAAATAGCCCAAAACAAAAGGAGCCAGAATTTCCGGATAGATGAGGTGCTTTTAAGTGTTCTCTCTCAATGCACCTGCAATTTTTGCTACTTTGCATTTCGTCGTGTCTCATTTTGTCATACACCTTTCTGCAGGAGGGGAGCATTGCTGGCAGTGTGCAATTTAATAAGTGCTCGTGAATGAAATTCTGGGAGAAAACATGAGCTAAATCTGGGAAATGATGGCATGGTGTATTCCATTTGCATTATTCATGCTCGGTTGGTTGGTTGGCTGGCAGATGTGATTTACAGGTGAGTCAGAAAGGAAGCGGAGGGTGAAACGAGTGAAGGAAGAGCAGAAAGAACCACAGACATGAGGGTTGAGTGAATTAATCACCACCCAGAACATAGAAAGGATGAGCTGCTGGTTTCTTGTTTGTATCATTGTGGTGTGGTGACAAAAAAAAAAATGCATCCCATGGAAATTGTAGACTTTTCTCAACATAGCTAAACAAGCAAACGTTTCACCCTTTTGAAAACAGTACCTACAGATAAACAAAACAAGGAAAATGAGCTCTTTCAGTCATTTATTCAACAAAAATATCAGTAGACGTAACTTTCTTCTGTGGAGAAAGCAAGTACACCCTTGGTTTCAGAAGCTAGTATTGCCCCCTTTTAACAGGAATAACTTGTAGGCATTTTGCGTGATTGTCCACCAGTCTCTGACTTTTGGCTTGGTGAAATTATTGACCACTCTTCCATACAAAATTCCTTCAGGTGCAAGATGCTTGAGGGTTGTCTTGCATGTCCTGCCCTTTTCAAATCTCCCCACCAACATTTCAGTGGAGTTCAAATCTGGGCTTTGACCCAGCCGTTCCATAACCTCCATTCCTTGGTGGATTTGCTTGTGTGCTTAGGATCATTATCCTGTTGAAAGCTCCATCTCTGGTTCAACTTTTGAACAGATGGCCTCACATGACCTTCAAGCACTTTTTATTTAAAAAAAAAAAGATTCAGAGTTGAATGAAGGCAAGCTTTCCAGTCCCTGAGGCAGCAAAGCAACCCCAAACCATAACATTTCCACCACCAAGCTTCACAGATGGTTTGAGGTGGTTCTCCTGAAAAGCCATCTTTGGTCTGCACCACACGTTTGATTGGTTTATCCAAAACATGTTGTTCCAAAAGTCATGGTCTTTGCCTACATGTTCATAAAGCAAGGCTACAGTTTGCTAAATGTTCCTTTTGGACAGCAAAGGCTCTTTCCTGGTACACGGTACACCTCCCATGTAGGTCAAATTGGTCCGATCTGTTTCTGATTTGTAGATGTTTGCACTTTCAGACCAACAGTTGGAAGAGTTGCATAAAGATTCAGTGATGAAATTTTGGAGTTCTTGGAGACTTCTTTTAGCATTGAGCAATCTGCTTGTGGGCTGAATTTGCTGGGGCGGCCAGTCCTGGACAAACTTTCAGTTGACTGAAATCTATGCCACTTGTAGATTGTTTTCCTTCCAGTGGAATGATTCATTTCTAATAACTTGGAGATTGCCAGATTCTGAGGTTTTTTTCCTGAGGTCCTTGGAGAGCTCTAGATCTTGGCATGGTGATGCCCCACACTTCAGTAACTGAGAACACCAGACCCTAGATGTCGGGTGTAAATAAGACTGGTTCCACCTGCAGGAGATTCTAACCAGTGACCCCTAATCTAGAACACCAGATTCTAATTTTATGGACTTGAAAGTGTGATGAATGTAAGGGTGTACTTACGCCTTTGAGACCCCCCCCCCCCCCCCCCCCTTTTTTTTTTTTTTTTTTTAATTTAAATTATGGAAGTGATTTTACAAAATGTCAGTTTTATGTATCGTTTGCTGGAGCACATCACCTTTATCTGTAGGCACTGTATCAAAGAGTGACCCGTTTGCTTGTTTAAATATGTTGAGAAAAGCCGACAATTTCCATGGGATGTACTTTTTTTTTTTCACATGACTGTAGCTGCACAGGAGACTTCTTAATTGGGGTGTTCACATGGCAACTTTTACTCCGGTGTAGCGCCGGGGCTGCCCCGGTAGAGCGTTCACACGGTACAAAGTTATACCGGTGTCGCCCCTGAAAGCTGCTTAAACCGGTGCAAATCTAACCCTGCTCAGGAGGTGGTTTAAGAAATTTACTCCGGAGTAAATGCTAGTTTGCGGGGCAGCACCGATTTATAAAATGGGATGTCTGAACGCTACAGGGGTAGACTCGCTACGCGTGAGGAGAGTTGATTACATGCGGGCATTGCATACGTGTCCTCATCCACGTTGTTTTCCCGGCGCTTGGTGATGCCATGACAACCGTCCACATGGCCATGAATGACACGAAGTCGTCGATTTGTTGCCGAATGAATTGTAGAATGCGTTGTTTTCGTGCTCTCTTGTACTTGCGCAACCTTTCCTTTCTCTCTTTTACCCTTTTACGGTGTCTGATAGACCACAACGTAGAAAGTTTGTCTGGAGAAGTATAAACCATGGTTTTTCGATACATCAATCACAAACAAGGCGGGAAAAGGAAGTACATTTTCACGCATGCGCATATTTAATTTCCGCATTATTACTATCGTATAGCACGGTCGCAAAAACTGCCGTGTGAACGCAAGTGGGGCTGCACCGGTGCTAACACGCTTCTCTCTAGTAAGCAGGTTTGTGACGTGTGAACGCTCCACAAAATTTACACCGGTGTAAGAGATATCGCAACAAAATACATCGGTGCAGCATCGATGCAAATATGTGCCGTGTGAACACCCCTAATGTGGCTCATCCAAAAACCAGGAGGGGGGGGCCTGCTTCTTACTGACTTACAAAACAAATTTTGTTTGACTGTGGTGTGCTGTTATAGGAAAATAATCCTCAGGATTGTGTGAGGAAGGCCCAGTGGTGCCACTGCTGATTTTGTCCATTATTCCAGACATCCAGTTATTCATTGACCCATCTGTCCATCCATTTATCCATCCAGCCATCCATTCACTAGATCTAGCCAATCATCTGTCCATTTATCAAATTGCCCACCTTTTTAATCATCCATCCATTTATCTTTCTACCTATCCATCATTTAAAAAAAAAAAAATCAGCTTAACATCAGAAGCTGCACTGTGAATATACAAAAACCCGTCAAGGAAAGCCAGCCAAGCTCATCTTGCATCACAGAGTGGCATAACACGCTTGAAGGAAAGTGCTATCTGCCAATGAGGGGGGCGGGGAAGTAGAAAATGTCCATCATTTAGGATTAAATTAGGATCGGCTTCTGTGAAAGATTTATGCCAATGTTCTGCTTGTATTAGGGTCTCGATGCAAGAAGGTGATGAGATTCATTTACAGTGACTTTAACTTTTGAGATTAGTTTCAAAGTCAGAAATGTGTTGAAGGAACTAATTTCGGCTTCATCACGGATCCAGACAGAATCTGAAATACAATCTGCACCGTGCCACCTATGCTGGCGCTGCCTTATTGAGTACTCCAGTGTGCAGAACAATGGTCTCACATCAGTAGTGCAGAACATCTGTAATCTCATACTCTGCAGCCCTAGTTTGCACATACAACACGACATCCCATACACCTGATGGCAAAAGGCAGGCAGTGTGACTCCAGAGCCAGGGTCTCGAATAGGAATCAATAAAAGGTCACATTTATACAGGAGCCACGATCACATTACCTGTGTGTGTATACGAGGCCACTGGAGTGATTCTGCCACCTCACAATGCCACCCTGGGGACATTTCTGAAACGTCTGCATTACTGTAGATGCACTGAAACTACTTCAGTTGGGGTTTTCACAATAACGGACACGATCTGGATCATTTTGCTGCGTGTGTACACACACTGTTTATTCAAACATTTCCGCTCATCACGTGGGATTTCTAATAGGGGTTGTTTTTTTTTTTTTTTTTTAAATCAACCCACACAAAGGGAAATGACCATGTACATGCTTTTGTATAAGGCTTTATTTTTAGCTCGCCCCTCACGTGACTGCTTTGTCATTGCAGGTATAAGAGCGCTCCAGTAATGTGCCATGGGGTACGACGTCACCAGGTTCCAGGGGGAAGTGGATGAGGATCTGCTTTGTCCCATTTGCAGTGGAGTGCTAGAGGAGCCAGTGCAGGTTGGTACCTCGTGCTGTACATGCACACGGCGTGAAAACCGCCCTGATACTACAATCTTGAACTCATAATCTCAAACCATAATTTTTATATATATATATGTATATAAATAAAAGATGGACCAGGAACTAGCTCATTAATGTTATTTCAGTGTCTGAGTCTCGGTTTGCAAGGTCATGTTCTGAAACACTAATATTTTGGGCTAAATATAATAAACATATTGGAGCAGTCACGGTTTTGTTTTCACAAATTGGAGCAGTAAATGTTACCAAATTCTTTTCTAGTAAATCCTGTAAATGGGTGGAGGGGAGGGATAATGTGGATGGATGAAATAATGGATGGATGGTTTGAGAAATGGGTGGCTGGAGAAACAGATGGATGATTTAAATGGATCATAGGGCATGTAGACAAATGAGTGGATGGATGGACAAATGGAAAGATGGATGGATAGGTGGCCAGATGGACAGATGGATGGATGGGTGGCCGGATGGATGGATGGATGGATAGGTGGCTAGATGGATAAATGGACAATTGGATGGGTGGCTAGATGGATAAATGGACAAGGGTGGATCAAGGAACATGGATGGATGGATGGTTTGGTAAATGGGTAAAATGAAAAATGGGTGGCTGGATTAAAAACAGATGGACGATTAAATGGATCAAAGGACACGTATACAAATGAGTAGATGGATATCTGGGTGGGTGGATGGATGGATAAATAGGGACTGATAAATGGATTGGTGGATAAATGAGAACAGATTACATCACCCTGCCCACCACCCCCATGTTTAAGTCTGTTTACAGCTGGGTTGTCATAGAAACCTGTTTTTCATGCTCTGGTCTCCTCTTCGTCCCTCACACACCGTCTAAAGTTCCACATGAATATAAACGCAATTTATAAACCTCTTCGGTGTAAACATGAAGTAAAAAAAAACAAACCCCAGAAGTCCATGGTGCGATCACATCCTGACTCCACCCACCTGGGGTGACGTGAGCACTCGGGATTAGTGATGTGCTAGAAATGAAAGGTTTTGGTTTTTAATTTAGGACAATTTTAGTTTTATATTTTACAATGACTCTCTTTTATATAAAATCTTACATTACAGCCTACATCTGATCTCCTTTTTTTTTTTTTTTTTTTGTACATGATCATGAGCAATTTCTTTAAGCTGCCTGCGAGCTCTGTGCATCTTTTCCTTAATTTATATCCTGTTTCAAGCTCCAAGAGAGTCAAGTCAAGTTTATTTGTATAGCACTTTTAACAATTATCGGCCAATATCAAACCTCCCCTTTATCTCCAAGATCCTTGAAAAAGTTGTGGCACAGCAGTTATGCTCATATTTACATCGGAATAACATCCATGAAATGTATCCGTCAGGATTTAGACCTCATCATAGCACAGAGACAGCACTGGTTAAAGTAGTAAACGACCTACTGTTGGCGTCTGATCAGGGCTGTGTCTCGCTGCTTGTGTTGCTTGACTTTAGTGCAGCATTTGATACCATTGATCATTCCATTCTTCTGGATAGACTAGAAAATGCTGTGGGAGCAGGGCTCGAAATTAACTTTTTTTTTTTCTTTGTGTCCCCCAGTGGTCCCGAATTCTGTGTTGTATTGTCCCGAATGGAAGCAATAGTGTCCCCATTTTTTCCTCTCTGAAATAACCAGTGGTTAATATCATATGAAGTTACTATTATATTTGTAACTATGCAATTTTGAACCCTTTATATCATTTTTACAGTAAGTCACAAGACACAAGCGACACATGTCCTATACATCATCTACTTCAAAATTACAGTTATTGCATTTTCAGTTTATTAAACTTTGGCGATCTCACTGTATGAATAGATACCCGTTTATTTAAAGGGGCCAACTAGCTCATTCAGAAAATGTTTCAACTCCCTACATCTGCAGTACACTTTAGTTGAAAATAAGACCCCTTTCAGGCCCGGCGCCATGGGGGGGGCGAAAGGGGGCGTCGCCCCCTCATGGCTACAGCCCCGCCCCCTCAACGGATACTCAGATCACTTAATTGTTTTCTTATGAAAATATAATGTATTATAGACGTATTAATAATTTGCATTTTTTGAAATATGAAATATTAAGTGGTTGCGCATTGCACAAAAATACATTTCACATAAATCACTACTAAAACTGGCACGGTAGAACAAATCTGATTGGTTGTTATGATTCTTACGTTGCAATCGTAGAATTCAACTGTATTAAGGTAGGATTATTTCAAAAAGCCTGAATTTAATATTAACCCTGTTTTAGACATGTGTATCAATCCTAACTACTGGGGACTAGTTATTGTGGGTGTATATGTGAAATGCTGACACAGCCGCGCACACACAGACCTGTGATAAGGACAAGGGTCGTGCGGGCGGGCGGGGGTTTTACATGCACACTTACAAGTGCACTGTCTCTGCAATTCCTGCAATATGCAGTCAGTTTACGGGAGTAGTCTTTCCCCCACCGAATTAAACGAATTCAATCACAACATTGTGAATCCATTTTCTTTCTTTGTAGGCTAAGTTTATCTCCGTTTATGTTGGTGTATGTGTTCATATATGGTCCGCTTTGTGCGCAAATAGTGTAAGAATATGCGTTGTTGACGTCACCCCCCATGCAGCAGGGGTGAAAATTCATCACTTCAGAGTGTTTAGTCCCCTACACGCCTAAACTGGGATCGCGGATTAAGTGGTTAGCGTTGACTCGGTGCGAGTCAGGAAGGCTATTACTGGTGCAGCCGCGGGGTCTGTTGATTTTTTTTTTAAATTATGATTTTGGCCGCCGAGCCAAGTACCTTAGACTTGCATTGACGTTTTGTTTTCATGCCGCGGAGCTATTTGTATGTATTTTAAATGTAAAGGACTTGCCTGTAGGTTTGTGTGTTTTTATGTTTGGCATCTTTCCGGTTGTAACGCGTGTCTGTGAGAAAATTGGAGGGGAGGGGTAACAGGTGGGCACGGGTGCTGATAAAGCGCAACTGCCCTGGTAATATGTCACATGATTTTCCCGGACTAAAGCAACCTTCGGGGCCGTGGTGGTTTTGTGGTTGGCGCAGTTAATTGTTTGAAACACGTTGTCAGACCGCCATCACTACTACACACTATATGAAAAAATATTTGCCCCCTCGCGATTTCTAATTGCCCCCTTAGTAAACTGTTCCTGGCGCCGGGCCTGACCCCTTTTATGTTCATTTCATCTACTTATACCTTGAATATCTGTTGGCACTTATAAGGCCAACTTATAATTTTCACCATTTCCGTTATCCATTTTTATGAACTTTCCATTATCCATTACCGTTATCCATTTTTATGAACTTTCCGTTATCCATTTTTATGAACTTTCGCTGCCGGGTGCAAACGTTAGCAACATCAGCATAGTGGCAGGTCCGAGCCTAGTTGTGCTGCCGACTGACTAAACTTTCTGAACTAGAAAGACACCAAGAAAACTCACTTATTCTGTTGAACGGTATCTTCCGTCAATATCATCCACATCATTCCTGTTGTATTTTATAACGTGTCTAACAGTGCTCATTAAGTTCATTCAGTTGCTCGCGTTGCCTGCAGACCAGGCGATGACACTTTGGATCCTGAAGGTCCCGGAGACGTTATGTCTGGGCTTTCAGTTTCTTCCCCGCGGTCGGTCCGCTTCAACCACTTAAGCATTTTTGTTCTGGCAAGAGTCGGCGCAGCGTGTGCGCTAGCAATTCCATTCCAAGTCCATATAATGCGGACTCCGGCCGAAGATTCTAGAACAGAATGCGCTGCTCTGTAGCCTGCGGATGCAGGTGCATCGAAAGTGTAGCTACTATGTATTTTTCACTGTTAACGTTTTAAAATTAAAATTGACAAATTAGGTGAATGTCTACGTATGTGTTACGGCTTTGTAAATAATATTAATGTAGAACTTTTTTTTCTAGATCTATTTTTTTCCATTGTCCCGGGATTGTCCCAGATATGATAATTTTGTGTCCCGATGACATTTTTTATGGTCCCCGGGATGTCGGGACACCGTTAGTTTCAAGCGCTGTGTGGGAGTTAAGGGAACGGCCCTCTCCTGGCTCAGCTCTTATTTAACTGATCGCTATCAGTATGTTGATGTAAATGGTGATATTTCTAGACATACCGAGGTAAAGTTTGGTGTTCCACAAGGTTCTGTCTTGGGTCCACTGCTTTTTTCTTTATACATGTTCCCTCTGGGTGATATTATTCGTAAACATTGTATTAGTTTCCACTGTTATGCTGATGACACACAGTTATATGTCTCTGCAAAACCTGATGAGAGACACCAGCTTAATAGAACTGAGGAATGTGTGAAGGACATTAGACACTGGATGCTTATTAACTTCCTTCTGCTTAACTCTGACAAGACTGAAGTACTTGTACTCGGACCACATACAGCTAGAAGTAAGTTTTCTGATTCCACAGTAACTCTGGATGGCCTTTCGGTTTCTTCACATGCAGCAGTAAAAGACCTCGGAGTGATTATTGACCCCAGTCTTTCATTCGAAACTCACATTGATAATGTTACCCGGATAGCTTTCTTTCATCTCAGAAATATTGCTAAGATAAGAAATGTAATGTCACTACATGACACGGAAAAACTAGTTCATGCTTTCGTTCCCTCCAGGTTGGATTATTGTAATGCCTTACTGTCTGGATGTTCCAATAAGTGCATAAACAAGCTCCAGTTAGTTCAAAATGCAGCAGCAAGAGTCCTTACTAGAACTAGAAAATATGACCCCATCACCCCTGTCTTATCCACACTGCATTGGCTCCCAGTCAAATTTCACACTGATTATAAAATACTACTATTGACCTTTAAAGCACTGAATGGTCTCACTTCACAGTACCTGAGTGAACTTCTGCTCCTTTTTTGTTTTTCTATTAAAGTGACCCTTTGTCCAGGGCTGGGCAATATGACCTAAAAATATCCAGATGTTTTCATGATATTTACCACAGTATATATTATGCTATGAAAATGTTCAGATGCACAATAATATGAGCGCACATGTCTGTAAATACACAGATGCAGGGGAACCAGGTGGCGCTCTCACGCTCTTGCACACATCTGCAGCCAGTTTGGTCTCATTGGACATAAGTGTGCATGAGCTATAGTGCTCCACTTGCGTGCTGTTTGCTCCAGTTTGTTTCTGGAGGAAAGTTGATATTTGGAAATCAAAAAAAATTTTCAAAAAGTGCAATACTCACGATATTTATCAGGTGGTCATATTGTGATTAATTTATGGATGTGGATCACCCAGCCCTACCTTTTTATTCTATTTTTTGGATGTTATAAATGTCTAGTTTTCTACAGGTTATTTAAAAAAAAATTTTTTTTCCATATTTTATTTGGGATACGAGTTAATGAAAAGTACACAGACCCTGTTAACCCACTATTAATGAGTTTGAATTCTACACTGATCACTTACTGGAGTTGTAGCTCAGAGAATTATAATTTTTATTAAGCTGTTTGAGTTTATTTGTAAGACAAATCAGGGATCGAAACGGGCGGTCGCCCACTCACCAAAGCGAGTTGGAAAGGGTTCGGGCGACTAGTGACATGTACTCGACTGAGTGGGCGACTGGCTCACCACGCTATATATCTCAAACTACTCACTGCCTCGATGGTTTCTATCAACGATTCTTGCCCATTTTAAGCAGAACTTGGTCTATTTTACCGTTTTTTACGATAATTTCAATAGTTTGTGAGACATTTGTCAAGTTGGCATAGACGCGGGCGCCGCCATATTTACGTGTGCAGTATACGCCTGCTACATGCAGCATGGCTGCGCGAAGTTTCGTTTCTTCCCGTTCATTTTCGTTGCTGCCCGTGAAGACAAATGTAACTTGAACCGCTATTGGTCAGATAGATTAGACCCCCGTGAAGTTTAAAAGTCCTTGGCTTGACGTTTCTGACAGCTATCAAAACAAACGGATATCGTTCAACAAGTATGGAGGAGGGTGATGAGCCAGAGCAGCCTGCAGGTGATGAGAGGGAGTATGTGGCAGGAGATGTAGAGCCCCAGGAGAGACAGAGTGAGGAGGTAGAAGATGAAGATGACGAGGAGGCGCAGCATGATGTGGTGTATGACCCGATAGATGATGATGATCTGGATGAGGGTTTCGAAGATTGTGATGAAAATGAGATGACTGAGGAAGTTTATAGACAGTTGAAATTGATCACTCATGTATAATATGGCTGTATTATATGAATAAATATGTAAAATCAGCTTGAAATTTGTAATTATAAATACGGACCAGTGCTACTCCATTCGGACCAGTGCTCCCAAATTCCCGTTTCGATCCCTGCAAATAAAAGTGAAACTTACAGAAAACTTACAAATTATTTTGGGTAAAATTACGCCTCTGTAATTTTTGTTTTCCTTTCTGAAATGATTAGCTGGATGCCTAGCGACTCCTGATGTGAGACTGAGTCCTTTTGTATTTGGTGCCTCAGCTGTATGGATGTATTGATGAATCCTCTGTTAGAGATGGGGAGAAAATATGACTTTTGTGCTGTTAACAAATTTGACCGAAATAGCTTTTCTATCTGTAGTTCAGCATTCACCCTTTTTAAAATCTGTTTTGAGCGTACAGTTGGAGTGTTTTTTTTTTTGAAGGAGCAGATTCTGAGCAGAGGAATGAAGCTGAGGTTTAAACTCCAGCATGATTTTAAAGTGTGTTGTGAAAGTTTATTACAGCCGTTATGTTTTGTGACCGAAATTGATGATGGGGTGAGAACGTTTCTCTTTCTGTAGTGTATAACTGCAATATGATGACTTTGCATTCTGATCCATGTGTCCGTCTGTCTGTCTCAGGCCCCGCACTGTGAGCATGCCTTCTGTAACGCCTGCATCACGCAGTGGTTTGCGCAGCAGCAGATCTGCCCTGTGGACCGCACCGTGGTGACGCTGGCACACCTGCGGCCGGTGCCACGCATCATGCGCAACATGCTGTCCAAACTGCAGATCTCGTGCGATAATGCAAGCTTCGGCTGCACGGCAACGCTGCGCCTCGACCAGCTCCAATCTCATCTCAAAGACTGCGAGCACAACCCCAAACGACCCGTCATCTGCGAGGAGGGCTGCGGGTCAGTGAGCGGGCAATCCATCAGTGTGTGTGTGTGTGTGTGTGTGTGTGTACTCTGACTACATTTTAGGAAATTAAAGGGCTGAAAGTGGGATTTAAATCTTTGTTTTGTGGCTTTCCACAGGGTCGATCCTGAAGTCAGTCAGTCTGGGAGAAATTCTGTTCATCTCACACACACAAAGTGTTCTTTCATAATATTAAAATCTATAATTTTAATATTTAAAAAAAAAATTCATTTAAAGCAGTTAAAAGGGGAAAAATGGTCAAAAGAATAAATGTAATTTTAATTGAATTTACATCAACACACACTTTGCACTTCAAAGCAGGTTTTTTTTTTTTTAATCACTGTACATATGATTCGCATAAGAACATAAAAATAAATGCACACAATAACCATCATTTTGCTCCCTATTAATATCACATTTTAGGATGAGCAATTTAGGAGCAAAATAGTTTTATTCCAGTCACATAATGCTGTATTCCTTCAACTCTAACATATTTTTGATTATTGTGACTAAATAATCAGTTTAAATATTAAATAAACACAACTGCATTCAAATACAATTAGTGTAACTTCACCCCCAGCTTTGAGCCCAACTCTACTCATGGTATAATTCTAGAAAAATGCTAAAAATGTACAACCCCGATTCCAAAAAAGTTGGGACAAGTACAAATTGTAAATAAAAACAGAATGCAATGATGTGGAAGTTTCAAAATTCCATATTTTATTCAGAATAGAACATAGATGACATATCAAATGTTTAAACTGAGAAAATGTATCATTTAAAGAGAAAAATTAGGTGATTTTAAATTTCATGACAAGACATCTCAAAAAAGTTGGGACAAGGCCATGTTTACCACTGTGAGACATCCCCTTTTCTCTTTACAACAGTCTGTAAACGTCTGGGGACTGAGGAGACAAGTTGCTCAAGTTTAGGGATAGGAATGTTAACCCATTCTTGTCTAATGTAGGATTCGAGTTGCTCAACTGTCTTAGGTCTTTTTTGTCGTATCTTCCGTTTTATGACGCGCCAAATGTTTTCTATGGGTGAAAGATCTGGACTGCAGGCTGGCCAGTTCAGTACCCGGACCCTTCTTCTACGCAGCCATGATGCTGTAATTGATGCAGTATGTGGTTTGGCATTGTCATGTTGGAAAATGCAAGGTCTTCCCTGAAAGAGACGTCGTCTGGATGGGAGCATATGTTGCTCTAGAACCTGGATATACCTTTCAGCATTGATGGTGTCTTTCCAGATGTGTAAGCTGCCCATGCCACACGCACTAATGCAACCCCATACCATCAGAGATGCAGGCTTCTGAACTGAGCGCTGATAACAACTCAGGTCGTCCTTCTCCTCTTTAGTCCGAACGACACGGCGTCCCTGATTTCCATAAAGAACTTCACATTTTGATTCGTCTGACCACAGAACAGTTTTCCACTTTGCCACAGTCCATTTTAAATGAGCCTTGGCCCAGAGAAGACGTCTGCGCTTCTGGATCGTGTTTAGATACGGCGGCTTCTTTGAACTATAGAGTTTTAGCTGGCAACGGCGGATGGCCCGGTGAATTGTGTTCACAGATAATGTTCTCTGGAAATATTCCTGAGCCCATTTTGTGATTTCCAATACAGAAGCATGCCTGTATGTGATGCAGTGCCGTCTAAGGGCCCGAAGATCACGGGCACCCAGTATGGTTTTCCGGCCTTGACCCTTACGCACAGAGATTCTTCCAGATTCTCTGAACCTTTTGATGATATTATGCACTGTAGATGATATGTTCAAACTCTTTGCAATTTTACACTGTCGAACTCCTTTCTGATATTGCTCCACTATTTGTCGGCGCAGAATTGGGGGGATTGGTGATCCTCTTCCCATCTTTACTTCTGAGAGCCGCTGCCACTCCAAGATGCTCTTTTTATACCCAGTCATGTTAATGACCTATTGCCAGTTGGCCTAATGAGTTGCAATTTGGTCCTCCAGCTGTTCCTTTTTTGTACCTTTAACTTTTCCAGCCTCTTATTGCCCCTGTCCCAACTTTTTTGAGATGTGTTGCTGTCATGAAATTTCAAATGAGCCAATATTTGGCATGAAATTTCAAAATGTCTCACTTTCGACATTTGATATGTTGTCTATGTTCTATTGTGAATACAATATCAGTTTTTGAGATTTGTAAATTATTGCATTCCGTTTTTATTTACAATTTGTACTTTGTCCCAACTTTTTTGGAATCGGAGTTGTAGGTGAGGGGCTGAGAGGTGGGTGGGGCAAGGAGGGGCTGGGGGTGTGGATGTGAGATGTATTTAAAAATGAACGCAGTTTCTCAAACTCCACTCGGGTGGGGGGTTGTGGGAGGTGGGCTGCCCATTTCTGCTTAGAGGGTGTTAACGTATTTTAAAAATTCATGACGTCGAGACGATTTTAACCAGTGGATGGCTTCTCGAGACATTTTTAAACCGCAAGATGTTTTATATATATATATATATATATATATATATATATATATATATATATATATATATATATATAATTTTTTTTTTCTAAAAGTAATTTTATCAGTCTTAAAGGAACAGTCCACCGTACTTCCATAATGAAATATGCTCTTACCTGAATTGAGACGAGCTGCTCCGTACCTGTCCGAGCTTTGCGCGACCTCCCAGTCAGTCAGATGCGCTGTCACTCCTGTTAGCAATGTAGCTAGGCTCAGTATGGCCAATGGTATTTTTTGGGGCTGTAGTTAGATGCGACCAAACTCTTCCGCGTTTTTCCTGTTTACATAGGTTTATATGAGCAGCGATATGAAACAAGTTCAGTTACACAAATTGAACCGTAGCGATTTTCTATGCTATGGAAAGTCCGCACTATAATGACAGGCGTACTAACACCTTCTGCGCGCTTCGGCAGCGCATTGATATCTGAGCTCCGTATCAATGCGCTGCCGAAGCGCGCAGAAGGTGTTAGTACGCCTGTCATTATAGTGCGGACTTTCCATAGCATAGAAAATCGCTACGGTTCAATTTGTGTAACTGAACTTGTTTCATATCGCTGCTCATATAAACCTATGTAAACAGGAAAAACGCGGAAGAGTTTGGTCGCATCTAACTACAGCCCCAAAAAATACCATTGGCCATACTGAGCCTAGCTACATTGCTAACAGGAGTGACAGCGCATCTGACTGACTGGGAGGTCGCGCAAAGCTCGGACAGGTACGGAGCAGCTCGTCTCAATTCAGGTAAGAGCATATTTCGTTATGGAAGTATGGTGGACTGTTCCTTTAACTCCAGCAATGTTTGTTTTGTGATGAAATGCAGTCGTATTGTTTACAGCTCAAGCACATTGCAGAGTGCGGTACCACTTTTTAAAAAAAATAAATATATCAAAAAATGTTCACCACACTATGCAGTCAGTGTTAGAGCAGGTTTGCTCGTTTTGCCTGTGCAGCTGAAGGAAGTCGATCGAGTCTGCCCTCTCAGCGTGTTTAGGAAGCAGAAACTGTCAAAGTGCACTGTGATCAAACGGTTAGAACTTCTGCACCAGAGTCAGTAAAATGTGGTCTGTGTTAGCCAGTCGACAAACTTCAGCTACGCTCACCAATACCAGTCTGATACGGTTACAAATAATGAGACAGAGCAATAATTAATGATTAAAAGGATTTGAAAAATGATTATATCAAATCCAAAGGAGGAAATGGCACATTGTAATGGTGTTAATTTCCATTATTTAAATATAAAATTTTTTATTATTGAAGTCAGCTTCAAGTTAAACTACCTGTTCTGCGTTTGTTTCTATAGTAGCTAGTTGGTTTCAAGTACTTACATGGAGGATGCGCTTATGTAATGGTGACATTTGAAATTAAAGGGATGACTTGTTGCTGTGGTGAAGTTTTCTGTAAGGAAAGGCTTGGTGAACAGATTAGATAAAACTTTATTGATCCCTTTGGGAGGGTTCCCTCAAGGAAATTAAGATTCCAGCAGCATCAATACAGATAAACAGAGAAAAGAAATAGAAAAACTTCTAGATAAATTAAAATAAATTAAGTATTCACATATACAAATATAAAAGAATAAGATATGGGGGGGGGGGGAGGTGGGGAGAAGGGCGGCGGCAGGAGCTGTGATGACTGGGGGGAGGCGTGTTGAGGGAAGGAGAGATGGCTGCAGTGATGGAGAGGGTGGGGGGGACGTGGGCTGGTTGAACTGATTTGGAAAAAGTCAGAGAATGAGTGATTTTATAGCCCAAGAGCATTAGCTCAAAATTGAGTCCAACCCGGAACGAATTAGTAACAAGCTGAATTTTTCAGAATACCCTTAGGAATAACATACTAAAAGTCCCCGGGAATCCACCTTGTGCTCTCTGAGAAATTCAAGATGGCGTCCAAAATGGCCGCCGATTGGAGATTTTTCAATATCTCAGGAATAAAACATAATATAAATGCAATTAAAATGTTAAATTATATGTTCTGTCATACAAGCAATGCAAATTCACCATTGTCACACTGTTAAAATTAACCAAGATTACAAGGTCATTAATGTGGAATTTACATGGAATTTGATGGTTGACATGATTGACAGATTAGCTTAGTAGGCTACCTACATACATGAACATAATGTAAGACAACAATTAGACATCAATTTCCTTAATATTTAGTGCATCTTTAAGCTTTGATAAAATATTAAAGGGAAATTAAATTTGAGAACTCTATCTTCTAAAACTACAACGGCAAGCTGTTTCAGTACACTTCAACATTCCGGCGACTTTCATGTCAAAAAGGTCTGCCTCAATAAAAGCTCTTGCTTATAAACAATGAGTAGACTTGAACACTTCTCAGTGCCTCAGTTGTAATGCTTGGACCTTTGTTGTACCATCAATGAAGTAGGGAATTTATTCAAGCTTGTTTAAGGGTGGAAAAAAAATTAATCTTTGAGTTTCTAGCGCCAGTCTTTACTACTAGCAATGCCAGTGTGTTCGGACAAAAAATGACTAAACTCAGCATGACCTTTTAACATGCCATTTTTCATTTTACACCACCAATTTACTTTAATATTAATGAAAATAAGTGATCCAACCCCTAGTAATTGTTTGTTGTTTTGTGAACAGAATAGGATGATACGGAGTGAACGAGTAACCAATGGATCCACACTATACACAAATGTACTGTTATAATAATGTATACATTGTTATTATATAATGTTAATACACAATGTAATTAATACACACGTTGGAATTTACTCTCCTACCCTACAAAACATATATTCTGACCTTTTAATTGCATTAATATTTTGTTTTGGGCCTGAGATATGGGCAGATCTCCATTTGGTGGCCATTTTGGATGCCATCTTGAATTTCTCAGAGAGCACAAGGGAGATTTCTGGGGACTTTTAGTATGTTATTCCTAAAGGTATTCTGAACATATTCTGAAATTTTCAGCTTGTTACTAATTTGTTCCGGGTATAACCCTATTACTCCTGGGCTATTAGGTAAAGCTGTCCCTTTAACTTTTCAGACACAGGAGTGTTTTGAGAACCGAGGACTTTTGGAGTTTCTTGGCATTTATTTATTTTATTAATTAATTAATTATTGATTTCAAGAGCAAGAGAAAATGAGAGGCTTGATGAAAACATGACTTTTGTTATAGCAGCTATAATAAGTCATGAGCAGAGCTAGGTTATTTCACAGATGTTCCATGATGTTAAACGTAACCACAAACCGATAAAGAAATTGTCGTTCGGTGTATAACTTCCCAACCATTTGAGATTTTATTTAATGTAGTATTTGAAGCGTAAATTTTTTTTTTTTTTTTTTTTTCCAGGATGTGTGTTTATGGGAAAATGATCAGCTTTAGGGTGGGAACAAGAAGTCCAGGCCACATCACACCCACCCATCATTCACTGATCATTTCCTCATCAGTATTCTGTTTTTATTCCTTACTTTAAATAGATATTTTTGTGTTGTCTAGGTTGGAGATGCCCAAAGACGAGGTGCCGAATCACAACTGCATCAAGCACCTGCGCAGTGTTGTGCAGCAGCAGCAGACCAAGATCGCGGACTTGGAGAAAACGGCAGCTGAGCACAAACACCAGCTGGCGGAGCAGGTTAGTCCTAAACACTGCTTTTATTCATCACCAATCCATAGGAACAAACCCCTGAAGGCTCCTGCACGCACAACACATAGGAGTGTTCTTCCCTGCACTACACCCTGAGGAATGTTGGTCATGTCCCTGACCCTACTGTGATGAAAACACTCAGTGCTGTTTTTGTTTGGAGCAGAAACGGGACATCCAGCTCCTCAAAGCGTACATGAGGGCGATCCGAAGCGCAAACCCCAACCTGCAGAATCTGGAGGAGAGCATCGAGTATAACGAGATCCTGGAGTGAGTGTATTATTTCTGTTCTCTCCTTCTGTGTCCTGAACTCTGCATCGCTGCCACTGCTTACAGAAACCCAGCCGCGTCCCTGACCGCTCTTCAAGATGTTATTCTAGATAAAGGTGGAAGGTGGTTAGTTTCTGCACCAACAACGCTATGCTCCGCCTCGACTCGACTAGTTTCAGTTCATAATAATCTGTATTGCATGTTTTGTTTTGATCATCTTTGAGATTTCTATTGGGGGGGAAGTAAAGTTCTGCTGTTAATGTGGGTGTAATGATTTGGATCAGGACATCGATTTAAAAGGCTACAACTGTAATGAATTGACTCAGCAGTCCTAAATGGATCATTATCGAAAATGAACTGGGGTGTAAATCTACTCATTATGATACGAATCAATTTTGATTCATAGCAGGTTCAGAGGAATAGCGAGTTAATCTTGCCTGATGAGTTGATATTGAATCTGGTCATGTCGTATTGTAGCAGATTCAGTGGTGTTTATAAAATACCTAATCATTGTCTGATGAATCATAATTGAATCAGATTCTGTGGTATCGTATCACAGGAGAGCAGATTCAGTGATGAAGTGACTCCTCAGGATAGAAATGGTCCATTGGGGATGGAGCTCACTCGTCACTTTTTTTCCACCAACAGGAAACGGGTTCCTTTCTGGTTCTTGCACCAAATTTTGAACTGTTCAGAACATTTTGACCAAAAATAAATTGGTTCAGAGCCTAAAAGGTTGTTTCCAGGCTGGAATCGAAATTATAGCTGGTTTTTCCAGCACAGCAGTGATGGGGTTGTAGTCAAGACCACTTAAACCAAGACTAAAGTGCATCATGACCAAGAGTTTGAAGGGTTGAGATCAAATTAAGACCAAGGTAGGGCAAAACGGAGCAAAGACCAGAACCAGTGGGTGGGGGAGGGGTGACTGCCGTTTAACAGGAAGAAAATTTCAAATTGGCAAGGAGTTGCATTTTTGGTCACATTTGAAGCAGAAAATTTTCCATCCAATCATAATGATGTTGGCAAATAAACCAGACAGTTTTTGGTGAAATTCCCACAGTTGTGGTCTTGACCGGTCTTGAAATAAAATCCCGAGTCCTCTGTCTGAGACGAAGATGAGACTGAGTAAAAACACTGTCGATTCCAAGACCTTCAGAAAGTGGTCTAGAGACCAAGACTATTCTCAAGTACTCCAACACTAATGGGCGTGTCCTTAGTTTGGAGAGGAAGCAGAACACAATGTCCTAAGAAGCACCTTCAGAAAAAAAGGAATGAAAATATCTGCAATAACAGAACAAAAGTTAGCAGGTCATCATTGCGCTCTGCCATCTTGCTCCTACTATTTTACTCCTATAGTCCATTGTGCATCACCTTCTGTTCATGATGCCTCCTTGATAACATTTCCTCTCAAAACTGGTGAAAATGTGGGCCGGTTCACTACCTGGCACAAAGGTTCAAGGAATCCTGAGTAGAGCTGGTTTGGGAACCTGATCCCTATTGGTTGAACATCTGTATCCGAGGGACTTTGTGTTGACTCGCAATGAATCTTCCCTTTAAGGCAAGAGTGTTGAATATACAGCTAAATAAAGCTCCTAATCCTGGTCCACCCAATGAATTTCCCAACAACAAAGTTTTGTGGACCCTAACTGAATCAAGTTTGGGGAGGGCTTGTCTGTTATTCCACAAGGAGGCGACATGGAGCATTGAACCCAGCTCCTGATAAAATGCCCTGCAGAGTAATTCTTCATTAGGCAGAGGTGGACAGGAACGAAGTACATTTACTTGAGTTCTGTACTTAAATAAACTTTTTGAGACTCTGTACTTTGAGTATTACTTTTTTTTTAGGAAACTTATGACTTCACTACATTTGAAAGGTAAAGATCATACTTTTCAATCCACTACATTTCTATCAAGGTCCTCGTTACTATGAAGCAGCTTTGAAAGTGGATGTTTTTTCCTTTTCTATGGTGACATGGGTGGGAAAAAAAAAATCTGTGACCACGCATTAACGCGTGGGAACGAGATCCTAATGCGTGGGAACGAGATCCTATTCCGTGGCCATGACTTGTTAATGCGTGGGAACGAGATCCTAATCCGTGGCCACGACTTGTCTAATGCGTGGGAACGAGATCCTATTCCGTGGCCACGACTTGTCTAATGTGTGGGAACGAGATCCTAGTCCGTGGCCACGACTTGCTTAATGCGTGGGAACGAGATCCTATTCCGTGGCCACGACTTGCTTAATGCGTGGGAACGAGATCCTATTCTGTGGCCACGACTTGCTTAATGCGTGGGAACGAGATCCTATTCCGTGGCCATGACTTGTCTAATGCGTGGGAACGAGATCCTATTCCGTGGCCACGACTTGTCTAATGTGTGGGAACGAGATCCTAGTCCGTGGCCACGACTTGCTTAATGCGTGGGAACGAGATCCTATTCCGTGGCCACGACTTGCTTAATGCGTGGGAACGAGATCCTATTCTGTGGCCACGACTTGCTTAATGCGTGGGAACGAGATCCTATTCCGTGGCCATGACTTGTCTAATGCGTGGGAACGAGATCCTATTCCGTGGCCACGACTTGTCTAATGCGTGGGAACAAGATCCTATTCTGTGGCCATGACTTGTCTAATGCGTGGGAATGAGATCCTATTCCGTGGCCACGACTTGTCTAATGCGTGGGAATGAGATCCTATTCCGTGGCCACGACTTGTCTAATGCGTGGGAACGAGATTCTATTCCGTGGCCACGACTTGTCTAATGCGTGGGAACGATATCCTATTCCGTGGCCACGACTTGCTTAATGCGTGGGAACAAGATGATTATTAGGTGGCCATGAATTAATAACGCGTGGCCACGAGATGATTCAAGTTCCAGCCTGATGGGATGATGTCCAGTTTTTGAGCGGCCGTCAAATTTGCTGTCCATATTTGCCGTCCATATTATTAATTTGTGGCCACCTAATAATCTCGTTCCCACGCATTAAGCAAGTCGTGGCCATGGAATTCCCCCCCCCCCCCCCCCCCCCCCCCCACCCATGTCACCAGAGGGGCTCTGTACTTTTCTAAAATGTGATTTGTTTTTTTTGCAGGTGACACTGAGACAGACGATCAGTAATCACTCGGGTCACGTCACAGCCATAGACTGTATAAAATCAAGTTCAGTGATTTTTCTCAGCAGCGTAATTTGAACACGATCAGTTGATGGCAGAATGGAAGGAGGTGGTTCTTCTGGAGAATGGTGGTTCTTCTGGCGGTTCTTTTTGGCTTTACCTAGAACCCATGTTTCAGTGTTCTGAAAGGATTAAAGATTCGTTTCGTTTTAAATGTTTGTTGAAAATGAACCATGTCTCGGCCTACAAAAACTCGCTGTCCAACCTGCGGGAGCATATTGTGGTATAAACGCTTTATTCCAAGAGAAAGCTTGTACTGAAGTTGTCTGTGCTTTTAGAGCTAGTGATAACGTTGCAAACGTAGCTATGCAGTCTGATTAGTCAAATGACTTTCTATGGATTTGCCCACCAAGTTGCCACAGTCTTGTCCACGGCTAACGTTAACACACAGCTAGTTAACTTGGACACACTTAGTTAGCATGTAAAAATGGAGTTATGCTAACATCTCATCTCATTATCTGTAGCCGCTTTATCCTGTTCTACAGGGTCGCAGGCGAGCTGGAGCCTATCCCAGCTGACTATGGGGGAAAGGCGGGGTACACCCTGGACAAGTCGCCAGGTCATCAAAGGGCTGACACATAGACACAGACAACCATTCACATTCACACCTACGGTCAATTTAGAGTCACCAATTAACCTAACCTGCATGTCTTTGGACTGTGGGGGAAACCGGAGCACCCGGAGGAAACCCACGCGGACACGGGGAGAACATGCAAACTCCACACAGAAAGGCCCTCGCCGGCCACGGGGCTCGAACCCGGACCTTCTTGCTGTGAGTTGACAGCGCTAACCACTACACCACCATGCTGCCTGTTATGCTAACATGAATAATGTTAACTTATCTGAAGTGCTTTCAGAAATGTTTCAGCATAATCTTGCGAAATAAAGAATGTAGAAATCTTTTCTTGTAGCGTTAGCTACACAATATGATTTCAAGTTTGAAAAGCGTTTGCTAGCATGTCAGGTGGAGCTTCACTGACTAGCTAGCTTAACGTTAAACCACCATGATGCACAGCATGTGTTCATTTTGTGAATTCACATTTCTGTCCTTGGTAACGGCGTTAGGTTTTGTAAGTGTTGTGGCAATAATACAACGATGCGTTGACAGAAAATGTACTTTTAATACTTAAGTATTTTTAAAAGCAAGTACTTTAACTTGAGTAAAAAATTGACTGGCGAACTTCCACTTGTATCTGAGTAGCATTTGACCAACGGGATCTGTACTTTGACTTAAGTAATGAAAGTCGGGTACTTTTGCCCACCTCTGTCATTAGGAAGCTGAATATTTGAATCTGTAACCATGGTGATTTGCAAAAGAAGTAATTTAGGCATTTCACTGCAATCATAACTTTTCAGTGCTTTTATTTGTGAGCAGTTTAGAAAAATGTAGATATTTTTGTTCCCTTATACTTCAATATTATGGTCTCTCTCTGTCTGTGCCTCTGTCCTTGTCTGTCTCCATCTCTCTCAATGTACATACATCTCTCTTGATGCGTCTCTCTCACGATATGTCGGTGTCTCTCTCTCGTATACATACAGGATTAGTCAGAATTGTGTTAACACTTAAATGGTGGACACCATTTATTCACAAAACGTACATATGTGCAAGATTTACAGGATGGTCTCAACCTGTTCATCATGTTTAACACGCAAACCAGCGAGCAACAGGACCGTTTAAAGCCCGGACACACATTTCGCAGGGAATAGATGATACCGCAGTCCTTATTCTGTCCTTGAGGTCATGGATATCACAAACTTTCCTGCTATACACGCGCTCCTTCACCATAACCAGAAATCACAGGGCGTCAAATCAGGGGAGTGTGGAGGCCACGGCAATGGTCCGCCATGGCAATGGTCCACCGTGACCTAGCCATCGACCTGGAAACGTGTGGTTGAGATGAGGCCCATGGTGTGTGTGTCTATCTGCAGGAGAAAAATAATCCATTTAGTGTTCAAAAAATAATAAAATCTCCATCTCTCTTGATATAAATCTCTCTCGATATATCCATCTGTCTCTCTCTGTCCATTTCTCTTGATGCATCTCTGTCTCTCTTAATATGTCCATCTCTCTCCATCTCTGATCTATCCATCTCTCTATATCTCTCGTGTGTGTGTGTGTCAGATTGTGACATGAGATGGGTTGCGTTATTGTTGACTGACTAAATTGTGTTGGGGTGGGGTTTTTTGGACTGGGTGTAGAGAATGCGGCCCGTTACTGTTAACCCTCAGTGGTCTGAGGGGGTAGAGGGACACGCCCCCCCCTCCCCAACCCCCTTTAATTTGCCATGCATCTGTATAACTGACTTGCAGGCTTGTCACGGTGTAATACTTTTCTGTCCAGGTGGGTGAACTCGCTGCAGCCTGCCCGTGTGACACGCTGGGGAGGCATGATCTCGACCCCTGACGCCGTCCTGCAGGCCGTCATCAAGCGCTCGCTCATCGACAGCGGCTGTCCTCTCTCTATAGTCAACGAGCTCATCGAGAACGCCCACGAGCGCAACTGGCCTCAAGGCCTGGCTACGCTGGAGACGCGCCAAATGAACCGGCGCTACTACGAGAACTACGTAGCCAAACGCATCCCAGGCAAACAGGCCGTGGTGGTGATGGCGTGTGAGAACCAGCACATGGGCGAGGACATGATCCTGGAGCCGGGATTAGTCATGATCTTCGCTCACGGAGTGGAGGAAATCTTATAGTCAGGACTGGGAGAAGGGTCAGCTCTCCTCCGGGGTTTAGATCTTCACCTCATCAAGGACATGTACCAACAAGAGAGGACATGATGTATGAAGGAACAGAATGAACTGTGTATGTGCTGAGGATGAAAACCTCCAGCCTTCCTGTTGCCTTAAAAAAATTTAATAAAAAAAAATAAAAAGAAGGAAAGCAGACTTTGAATAAAACACTCTGAAATGTAAAACCACGAAGAAATGCTGGAGCTTTATCATTTATCACCACTGACAGAATGAATCAAAGTCTCTTTACCACTTTAACGCTGTTTTACAAAATGTCCTTTTCCGATCCTGTAATGTAAATGATCTCGTGTTTGTAAATACGGAAGATTTATGGAAGAAATATAAACATATATGCTATCTATTCTTGGTATCTTAGAATAGCGAAGACTTTTTTAAATAAAGTCGTGAGGATTAGCACGCCAGTACAGAGGCTTATCCCAACTCTGATTGGGTTTAGCGCATACATTTTATAATATATAAATAAACTATTATATGGACACGAGCGTTTTACTGGGAATTACGCCACTCCTATTTTTCAGCCGGGCTCCATCTGGGACATGGAGAAGCAAAACCGTGACCTAAATCTGTCACTCATGAGGAAACCAATGAATTGTTTTTGGGGACTTTTTGTTTGTCGATTTATAATAAAAAAAAAAAAAATTTAAAAATCACACGCTAGCTTGAAGATATGAAGTTTATCTTCTCATGTTGAGAAACTGGTATCTTTCATGAGTGGCGTTTAAATAAAATTGGCTGGCTTTGTTCTCGTGGTCTATCAAATCTATTCAGCTAGCGTGATACTGAACGAGTCGAAGACGAGTAGCTTAATGGAATATATCTGATGGACCATAAATTATTATACATATGCATTCCTTTCGGGTGTTCAACTCGTCTTTCTCTTTCAGAATTCCCTCAAAATCCTCCGTATTCAATGAAGCAAACCTGGCAGCCATGTTTGTTTATTTACAAATTGTCCCAGTCGCTTGCTAGGATGGAAGTTTTACGTCTCCACTGTGTGATGTCATGTTGTCTTGGCAACCATGCAATATCATGAACCGTATTCAACGCTCATTCTCTGGTAGAGTGACGTAATACACGTAGGATAAGCGATATGCTAAGAATATTGCATGCTATCAAACCAAAGGAATGAAACCCGCTAGAAGGGAATAGAACGCGTTTTTATTCCATCGAAAAAGTATGTATAAAAATTCCTGATATTTCACACTGATGTCACTCCCAGTGTTTTCCCGCTGACTAGACGTGCGTTGTCGAAATGGTGAACCGGTTCAAAATTAAATTTTTTTTTTTTTTTATTTTAAATGGATGTCCATATAATATAAAGAACATTACACGGGGGTGCGAAGATGTGAAGTTTATCTTCTCGTGTTGAAAATATTTTGCTTGTTCACGTCGCTCACTTGTGAAATGGGTCCACCGCTCAAAGATAAACTTCATATCTTTGTGCCACTGTGTTATTTTTTTTATATATATATAAAATATGCATTAAGCATCTTAAACGTGTATAACGAGGTTGTTTAGTGTGCTGCTTTCTGTCTGTGATCTCTGTGCTAGCTTCAGCTGCATTAGCCGATCCTGATCAAGGCTGTGTGGGTCAGAAGAATAAGCCTGTACGGTCCAGACCTCTGAAAGAAGGAACATGATCTCTTTGACATCTGCTAAACTGCTGGCACTTAGAGTGAGAGGAATGAGCGAGAGAGCGTGCAGGGAACTCTGTGGGCTGTAATTGTTCATTACCTCTGAACTCGACCACGGCTTCAACTGTGGCTTTTGATTCATTTCTAGTTGCATATGATTTTCAGAGCTACATCATGTTCCTACTTTTCTCACACTAATTTATTCCCGATCCTTCCAGCTCGTGAGGAGAGTAATTCCTCCCACCCAGAGATTTCTATCAGAAAATAATCACATTACTGATTTAATCAAGGAACAGTCAAGTCTAACCTGAGGATGCGTCCTAATGTGTTCCTGTTTTAAAAGATAATCGAGATGATTGAAATAATTCAGGTCGCGGAGAGGAAAAATAATCACATTTTTGTCGAAATAGATCAAATCCTGCCCCACACCCACGCTTGCTTGATCTGTGCTTAAATCCAGCCACTTGGTCTCTTCCTTTGTCTCAATGCCACTTAGTGTTTGCTTCTTTATATTTTGTGTAATTAATTGGTTAAGGAATAGTGACTGATTTTGAGATTATTTTGCTTTTTTTTTTTTTGTCTTGGTATTTTTTTTTTCTCTTTGTATATAGTGGATTTTAAACGAAGTTCTGGTGTAATTCTTGTGCTACGGTTGTCTTTTGTTCACGCTACCAAAGTGTTTTGTGAGTTTTTTTTTTTTTAACATTTAAAAAAAAAAATTTTTTTTGGTTCTGCAAAGAAAACATGATCTCTCTTGTACATCCTGATGATGTATGTCGTCATGCTCACTTTTATTTAGACTCGAATGTCAGGTGCGTCATTCACACGGCTGCACGTCGACGCGTGAAACGTTCACGTCGGTCAGTGCTACGTGTACAGCACTGCGTAAAAGTCTTGGGAACGTAGAAGATGAAGAAACTATCCAAAGTACAACTTTAATGAGATGTAAAAATTTCTATACATCTCATAAATGATTACAAATAAGACTGGTAAAAGAAGAAAAATCAAATCAGGATTTAATTAAACATTCATTTTTATAATGAAATATGTAAACTAATGTTTCTAAAATTTAAGCAGATTTGACCACCTTTGTCTTTCTGTACACTTTGGAGCTTGGTAATAAACGTACAATAATAAATATACAACATATAAAAATATAATAGTCAACTGTAGTGCAATCAAATTGCTAATTTAAAAAAAAAGGCAAAAATGGAGAGGAGGATTTAATAAATTCTGAAAAATCATTCATTTAAAAAATATATAAAATTGTAAGAACTGACTTTTTCTGCAAATTTTGTCTGTTTAAAGTCACATCTGTTTTTTTTTTTTTTAATAATTTTCCTCTCACTGACCGACTGGTGAAAGAAAATGTAAGTTTCTAAAAATATAATTTTCTACTAGTGTAGAAAATTAAAAAAAATATTCCAACATATAGAATTTATTAAATAATTGCGCACCTAAGACTTTTCCCCAGTACTGTGCGTTTTTTCCTTTTCATTTCCAAAGTCATGTTAAATGCTTTAATTTAAATGCTTTTCAAAAAATATCCTTTGACAGTTTAAAAAGAAAAAAAAAGCACTGAAGTGCTTACATATTTATTCGTCCTGTAGTCCACTATTCATAAATATGCAAATTAGATGCATCTCATGTAGTAAATTGATTGGTTGTTGTGTTTTATGATGCAGTAACACGGTCACATGATCAGTACTTTTTCTTTTTTTTCCTCCCTCAGTGAGGTTTTCAGAATCCTGTTACGAGTTTTCACACTTCCCCACACACTTTATCCAGAAAGGACTTGATCATAAACTTCTGTATTTAAAAAAAAAAAAAAAACCATCCGTAATACTGATGTTTTCAACTAGACTGTGAATTCTACATCTTGACTGATAATCAAGAATAATCAGCATTTGTAATCGTATTATACTTGGTTCATACTTCTACATATTTCCACCATTAGGTGTTTCGTATCCATGACCACGTGTGAAGGTTTGACGTTTTAGTCCCAACCTGATCGTTTTCTGCCCTAAAGCATGGTTGTAGTGTACGTGGTGGAAAGAAGGAGCGAGTGGATAGCTGTGCTGTGATGTGACGCGAGACTGACGCGTTGTGTGACCTACCGCAGGGTTTACTGGCTGATGTTCGTGTCTCGTCCTGTCGAAGCCAAACTGCTCCGTTTTTTTTTTTTGCAGTGCAATGTCTTTATGGCTGTGGCGCTGTTTACTGTTTACCTCTGTCACTCTTTTGTCTTGTGTGTTTTTTTTTTTGTTTGTTTGTTTTTGACAATATTAATAAACAGATATTTATTTCCGAACATGATATGAGTTTCTGACTGATATCACAATCGTGTTCATAGTCATCTCTCTCAGTACTTTTAGTCTAGTGGTAAAAAATAGCATGCATCACAGAGGTGCCAACATTTATGCTTTAGATGTAGTGTTTACAGTGTCTTGCGAAAGTATTCATCCCCCTTGGTGTTTGTCCTGTTTTGTCGCATTACAAGCTGGAATTAAAATGAATTTTTGGAGGGTTAGCACCATTTGCTTTACACAACATGCCACCAGCTTTAAAGGGGACTTTTTTTTTTATTGTGACACAAACAAGATGAAAAAACAGAAATCTGGAGTGTGCATAGGTATTCACCCCCCCCCCCCCCCCCCCCCCCCAAAAGTCAATACTTTTATAGAGCCACCTTTTGTTACAATTACAGCTGCAAGTCTCTTGGGGTATGTCTCTATTAGCTTAGCACATCTAGCCACTGGGATTTTTGTCCATTCCTCAAGGCAAAACTGCTCCGACTCCTTCAGGTTAGATGGGTTGCGTTGGTCTACAGCAATCTTCAAGTTATGCCATAGATTCTCAATTGGATTGAGGTCTGGGCTTTGATTAGGCCATTCCAAGACATTTAAATGTTTCCCTTTAAACCACTCCAGTGTAGCTTTAGCAGTATGTTTAGGGTCATCGTCCTGCTGGAAGGTGAACCTTCATCCCAGTCTCAAACCTCTGGCCGACTCAAACAGGTTTTCCTCCAGAATTGCCCTGTATTTAGTGCCATCCATCTTTCCTTCAGTCCTGACCAGCTTTCCTGTCCCTGCAGATGAAAAACATCCCCACAGCATGATGCTGCCACCACCATGCTTCACTGTAGGGATGGTGTTCTCAGGGTGTTGGGTTTGCACCACACATGGCATTTCCCATGATGGCCAAAAAGTTCAATTTTAGTCTCATTTGACCAGAGAATCTTCTTCCATGTGTTTGGGGAGTCTGCCACATGCTGTTGGGCAAACTCCAAACATGTTTTCTTAAGCAATGGCTTTTTTTCTGGCCACTCTTCCATAAAGCCCCGCCCACTCTGTGGAGTGTATGGCTTAAAGTGGTCCTATGGACAGATACTCCCATCTCCGCTGTGGATCTTTGCAGCTCCTTCAGTGTTCTCTTTGGTGTCTTTGTTGCATCTCTGATTAATGCCCTCCTTGCCCGGTCTGTGAGTTTTGGTGGGCGGGGCCTTCTCTTGTCAGGTTTATAGAGGTGCCATATTCTTTCCATTTTGCTATAATGGATTTAATGGAGCTCTGTGGGATATTCAAAGTTTGGGATATTTTTTATAACCCAACCCTGATCTATACTTCTCCACAACTTTGTCTCTGACCTGTTTTGGAGGCTCCTTGGTTTTCATGTTGCTTGCTTAGTCGTGTTGCAGAGTCAGGGTCCTTCCAGAACAGGTTGATTTATACAGACATCATGTGACAGATCATGTGACACTTTGATTACACACAAGTGGATCTTAACCAACTAATTATGTGACTTATGAAGTGAATTGGTTGGACCAGCTCTTATTTAGGGGTTTCATATGAAAGGGGGTGAATACTTATGCACACTCCAGATTTCTGTTTTTTCATCTTAATTATTGTTTGTGTCACAAAAAAATGTGCACCTTTAACGCTGGCGGCATGTTGTGTAAATCAAATGGTGCTAACCCTCCAAAAATCCATTTTAATTCCAGCTTGTAATGCGACAAAACAGGACAAACACCAAGGGGGTGAATACTTTTGCAAGACACTGTACATCTAAACACACATATATGCTAAGCTTTTAGTGCATTTCTGTTTGTTTCCTTTTTGTTAGTTAGGATTTTCTTCTATGAATGTTGGTGCTTATGTAATAGTCAGGCTATTCTAAACTAAATGTTAATAAAGTAGTTTTTTTTTTTTTAAATAAAGATGTCAGTACTTTGAACAATTAGTTCGTTAACATTTGAACAATTTGGTCACTCTTTGCGATTGTGTGAGTGGTATGAAATATCAAAAATATCATGACACTTGAAGGCATTTCTGTGGTACAGAATGATTTATTACGATATCCGATTGCTCACAAACTGCCAGCAATACAGTCGTGTGTGTGTGTGTGTGTGTGTGTGTGCACTAATCAGCTGTAACATTATGATGACTGACAGGTGATGTGAGTAAGGGTAGTATCTAACTGGGCTGCGACAGCCCGCGACTAGTTGGAGACAACAATTGCAATAAAATATGCGAATTGGCGACAATTTTCACTTGGAATCACACTGAATTGATATTCGCATATTTTACCGCAATTGTCGTGTCTCCAACTAGTCGCAGGCTGTCGCAGCCCGGCTTTCCCTTGGCAGGCAGGGAAGTAGAGGAAGCCTCATGGAAACTGACTTGAGAAGGGTTTGTGACGGCTTTGTGACACCAGTGACACATTTGCGGCTATTTTGAGAGAAATTTTGTCGAACTAATTTTTTGAACATGTTCAAAATTTCAGCGACAAAGGAGCGACACTTTGCGACTCATGCGAGGAAATTGAGAAGCCCCGTGAATGTTTCAAGAAACTTTTGAAACTCTCTCACGAATGACTGTCGCAATTTGTCGCAAGCTGTCGCAGCCCAGTGAGATACTGGCTTAACACTAAGTCAGAAGAGCTACTGTAGCACAAACTGCTGGGTAAAACAGAAAGGTATCAGCATGAACTTTTTCAGCAGTTTGTGCTCCAGGAGCTCTTCTGTGGGATTGGACCATATGGGCTACCCTTCGTGCCCCATGTGAATCAATGAGTCTTTGACATTCATGACCCTGTCACCAGTTCACCGGTTGTCCTTTGGATCCTTGGACTACTTTTGTTCGGTACTAACCACTGCATACCGGGAACACCGCACAGGATGTGCCGTTTTGGAGATGCTCAGACCCAGTCATCTAGCCATCAGAATTTGTCAAAGTCACTCAGATCCTTATGCTCGCCCATTTTTTTCTGCTTCCAACACATCAACTTCAAGAACTGACTCTTCTCTTTCTTGCTGCCTGATAAACCCCACCCCCCTCGACAGGTGCCACTGTAATAAGATCATCAACGCTGTGGATATACAGCATCTATTATGTGTCACTTAACAACTTTCACCTTGACCAGGTGCTTTTGGTAGCCATCAACAAGCTTCTGGTAGTATTCCGTTTGGATATTTGGCCACTCTTTATGGCAGAATTGGTCAACTTCAATTAAATTTTGTATGTTTCCTGGCAGAGACCTGACTTTCAAGCACAGTCTACATGTTTGTTTTTCATGGAGTTGAAGTCAGGACTTGTTTTAAGCTTAATATTATCCTGCTTTATCTATTCCACAACCAGATGTGATGTTTGGGGTCACTGTCCTGTTGGAATACCCAGTTGTGTCCAGGTCTCTGATGGTTTGAGATTGACTTCTGAGGTAGTTGTCATCCTCCTCCTCCTCCATTATTCCATCCACTTTGTACAGTAGATCAGTTCCACTGGCAGCAAAATGGCCCCAGAGCATGATGCTACCACCACCATGCTTTATAGTTGGTACAGTATTTCTCTGTAACTCTGGTCATTGTAGCCAAACAACTCATTTTTTAAAAATCTCATCTGATCATAAAACTTTATTCCAGAAGATTTTCTATGTCCATGTGGTCAGCTGCAAACTTTGCACTTGAAGGTGTTGGTTTTGGAGCAGGGTCTTCATTCTTGGACAGTTGCCTCTCAGTCCATGGTGATGGACTTGCTTGACTGTTGACATTGTTCCAGCAGCTTCCTGTTCACGTGAAACCTGTGCCTTGGTGGTTCCTGGTTGTTTCTGATCATCCGAACAAACTTTCTCTCAGCTGAAGGTGACAGTTTGGGTCTTCTTCCAGCACAGTGGCTTGGCAAAGTGGCTCCACCTCCCAATAACTTATAGTTGTTTGAGTTGATGATCTCGGAACCTACAGTTGTTTAGAAATGTCTTTTAAGAGACATTCCTGAGTCATGTAAATCTACAATCCTCTCTCTCAGATCTGCACTGAGCTCCTTGGACTTTCCCATTGGACAGTGTGTTGGGAAATCCAGTGAGTGCTGTTAAACAAACCCTTTTTTTATCGGCACAGGGAAACTATTATCTGTGGTCAGATCATGAACAGGAAGTTAAGAGGCCTCGGCCTTGGGAAATTAAACGTTTTCAACTTCCTTATTTACATAGCACTATACAGTTTTAAAAAGCGTATTGAGAATTTATCATGTTTGTATAATATGTTTGTATTGTCCAGTTCTATTGTCCACTTTTTGCACACTGTTTTTTATATTGTGGTGGGGGGGTTATTTTTTTATTTTTTATTTTTTCCCCCTAAACTAGCAGGTAAAATTAACTTTTTATGTTCCTCAGTCAGAGGAGCATGTTTCTCAAACTTTTCAAAAACTCTTCTCTATTCCAGAGAACAAAATGATCTGATTGCTGCCACACGTGACAGAACGTGTGATCCATCAAACCTGTCCAAACTAAAATAAAAAAGGTCAGAATATTACTTTTGAATATTAGGTTACATATTAAAGGCAAAAAAACAACATACAGTTGTGTTCAAAATAATAGCAGTGCGTTTAAAAACGTGAGTAAAGCTCAAAATCCTTATAATAGTTTTTATTTCCATGCACTGGGAACACTGCACATTATATTCTACATCAAAACATGAAGAAAAATGTATGAATATTTTAATTACTTTACAGAAAATGAAGAAAAATGAACATTGGGCTGTTCAAAAAAATAGCAGTGTCTGCATTTTTCATTACAAACTCCAAATATTTACTGTATAAACCGAAAAAATCTTAAGGATTTAGTATTCCTGTGAATCACTAAACTAATATTTAGTTGTATAACCACGGTTTCTGAGAACTTCTGGCACCTGTGAACAGGTATTCCAGCCCAGGATGATTTGACAACATTCCACAATTCCTCTGCATTTCTTGGTTTTGCCTCAGAAACAGCATTTTTGATGTCACCCCACAAGTTTTCTATCGGATTAAGGTCCGGGGATTGGGCTGGCCACTCCATAACTTTCATTTTGTTGGTCTTGAACCCTGATGCTGCTCGCTTACTGGTGTGTTTGGGGTCGTTGTCTTGTTGAAACACCCATTTCAAGGGCATTTCCTCTTCAGCATAAGGCAACATGACCTCGTCAAGTATTTTGATATATGCAAACTGATCCATGATCCCTGGTATGTGATAAATGGGCCCAACACCACAGTAAGAGAAACATCCCCATATCATGATGCTTGCTCCACCATGCTTCACTGTCTTCAGAGTGGACTGTGGCTTGAATTCAGTGTTTGGGGGTCGTCTGAAAAACTGTCTGCAGCTCTTGGACCCAAAAAGAACAATTTTACTTTCATCAGTCCACAAAATGTTTTTCCATTTCTCTTTAGGCCAGTCGATGTGTTCTTTGGCAAATTGTATCCTCTTCAGCACGTCTTTTTTTTTAACAGTGGAACTTTGCGGGAGCTTCTTGCCGATAGATTAGCTTCACACAGGCGTCTTCTAATCGTCACAGTACTCACAGGTAACTTCAGACCGTCTTTGATCACCCTGGAGCTGATCATTGGCTGAGTCTTTGCCATTCTGGCTATTCTTCGATCCATTCGAATGGTAGTCTTCTGTTTTCTTCCACGTCTCTCTGGCTTTGCTGTCCATTTTAAAGCACTGGAGATCATTTTAGCTGAGCAGCCCATCATTTTCTGCACTTCTTTACAGTATACGTTTTACCTCTCCAATCAACGTTTTAATCAAAGCACGCTGTTCTTCTGAACAATGTCTGGAACGACCCATGTTTCTCAGGTTTTCAGAGAGAAATGAATGTACAACATGTGCTGGCTTCATCCTTAAATCAGGGCCACCTGACTGACATCTGTTTTTTCACAGAATGAATGACGTCACTAATTAAACTCCACACTGCTATTATTTTGAACACGCCCCTTTCACTTAATTATTCGATTACACAGACTCGGGAGCATGCATATCATGAATGTTGGGTCTGTTGGTTTTCTATGACTCTACTACACCTACTGGTAAATTATTTGCCATGTAGTAATATAATTTCCACCAAAAACAGTGATTGATCTGGTTAGTCGTGTTGGACTGCTATTATTTTGAACACAAGTGTACAAATTAACCAGAAAAGCTTCAGTGCCCCTAAGCATTGATTCTACACATCTTAGGAACTGTACCGGAGGGATGGGATGCGATCAAGAACCTTTCTTACAAAAGAGTTTCCCTCACATGGCGTTTAGATAACGGTGGTCAACACATCAGTCCAAAATCTCTCATCATTGTTCACTGTGGCCGAGATCATTTTTATTCTCGTCAGTGAGCCATTGTGCACTGCGGATGGGGGTGGGGTCATCCTGGAAGAGACCACGCCCATCAGGATAGAAACGTTTCACCACCGGTTTTTCCAGTAACTTGTCTCCTTCTTGTGTGTGTATATAATATGTATATAATGACCACATATATTTATTTTTATTATTGATTCCAGACAGAGTCGTGTGCTAAGATCATTCAGGCAGGATTATGGAGTGTGTGACCTGATGTTCCCTGTTTTGTCACTGTGCTGCCCAGCATTTTCCAAAAACCTTTTGTTTTAGGTTTTTTTTTTTTTTAAACAGAAACATCTTTTTTCACAAAAAGAGTAATATTTTCTGAAGAGGTGAACTGAAAAGTGACTTAAAGCACGTACACACTTTCTGATTGCTTTCTATTCACTTTTATTCTGTTTCATTTCTCTCTCACTCACTCATACACACACACACGTAAACAAGACTAATCCTCTTGTGTTGAGTCTTTACTTGCACTCCATTGGCGCGAGTTATTTTAATCCTGCCTTTTGTTGGGTCACTGTGTGATGGAATGCTAGATCGTGCGTGTGTGTGTGTGTGAATTTCAGCATAGTTGTTAATTTTATTGCTGCACTTTTTACATAATAAATTTTTTTCCCAAAATGTATATTACCTACTGTCTTTTTTTCTTATTAAAAATTTTTCTTAAAATTATTTTAATTCATTTTTTTATTAGGCTTAATAAGGTTATGGAGCAGAAGCTCTTTCCCTTTTCTAGTGTCACTGTTTTAAGGTGTGTGTGTGTGTGTGTGTGTGTGTGTGTGTGTGTGTACATTAATGGTTGAAAGCTGTTTTGTACTCACCACTACATGCACAAAAAAATATTTTTTCTTCTGACTGATTTTCTGCATTTAATTCCTCAAGAATATTTAAAGAACACAACTTTGTGGTGTAGGTCTTTTAAATGACACTGAAACGATGTAATTTTGATTTTTCTGCACTTTTTATACTTCAAGAAAAACTAGTAAAATTTTCCCATTGAAACGAAGGGTGGGTTCTTCCGTGACTTTTAACATTGTATAACAGTCAACGGTCATGGATGTGGTCTCTAGAGCATCTGTTATTATTCTCCCCACATTCACTGGATATGAGCAATCGTGCACTCTGATTGGCTACACTACTACAAGGATATCAGCTCATATACCATGAGTAGAGAAAAATAAAATGGCGGAGTGTGTTGCTGAACCAACCGAGGACAAAATAAAAAATCCAAAAAATGGTTAAAGTATTTAAAAGAAACAGAAATAGCTAAAAGAATGTAGTTTGTTTTTTTCCTCCCAATATCTCCTGTTCCACACGCAAGCCCAGTCAGTGGCAGTAATGCGCCTTTAAAGTGCTGATGACACGAACATGACTCTATGCAATTTCTTAAATAAACTATACAACATGGCAAACATGTTAGATTTCTGTTATAATTACGTGAAAAGAAGCTGTTGTTACACGAATATCCAACTTTTAATTGCACAGTGCAAGAAAACTGGGTCCGTGGCTCACGGCCATGTTGTGACGTCAGCGGGAGAACACGCTGCGGTTCACTGGCTGTTCTACTCTGGTTCTACTCAATGGAAATGGTGCATGAAAACGCCGGTGAACTCTCTAGTGCTAGCTCTTCCTCTTCTGGGAGTCTAGAATTGTGTTGATCTCTTCCGAATAGAATCTATGATAGCCTACCCTCTTTACCCTTTGCCTTTCGTTGCTAGGCGGCAGTTACATGAAAGCCGCAAGCTTTCACAAGCAAATACATGACTGATATCACGCCGACTTTATGATTACATTTATGATTATCATGTAGAATCTATAGCTCTGACTTGTCCAGGGTGTACCCCGCCTTTCGCCCGTAGTCAGCTGGGATAGGCTCCAGCTTGCCTGCGACCCTGTAGAAGGATAAAGCGGCTAGAGATAATGAGATGAGATGAGATCTATAGCTCTACGTACCTTTATCTTATGTCGTTTCACAACACATGTTCTGACAGGAGGACTGTCTTTGGATCCGGCATAGCTACTAGTAGACCCCCTCCAGAATACTGGCAGTGTTGCCAGATTGGGAGGTTTCCCGCCCAGTTGAGCGGTTTCAAGTGCATTTTGGTGGGTTTTGAACATATTTTGGGCTGGAAAACGTTTTCCAGCCCAAAATATGTTCAAAACCCACCAAAATGCACTTGAAACCGCTCAACTGGGCAGGAAACCTCCCAATCTGGCAACACTGTGTAGGCACTGCTGATGGTAGTAACACACGTTTGTGCTGAACTGAACACCCAAGAGATTCTTTTAAGCTGGGAAGGGTGTCAAAACAATCCAAATCGAAGTGTTCAGAGCACAGGACGGATGTTGGTGAGGGCTCCCACTTGTCACGAGTGCGCCTGACTTGCTTCACCCACTTCGCATGCAGCTCGGGATCTCTGGGAAACTTGAATAAACTTACCCCATCCTTGTAGGTTTTGGAGCAAAAGCCGGCAACACAACGCGAAGGCATAATAACTTTATATATATATATATATATATATATATATATATATATATATATAAAACGTATAATAATAATACTAATAATGACAAACTGAACACCTGTCGCATCAACAACAAACTGGTAAGTTAGCAGGAAGGTTCTTTCGTTGACATCATATAGCTCCTCCTCCTCTTTCGTCTCCTGGGTGCTGCAGCCCCGTCAAATTTGCCCAAATAGCCGCGTTTTTTATCATAACTTGTAAAATAGGCGCCTTCGTGAATTAATATATGGATCATCGGGAATTACTTTTTGTTATAAAACATCGCCAAAGATGTAAAAAATGTGTCATCAGCACTTTAAGTTGGTTTACCAACCGCCAAAAAACCTTAAAGAAGAAGAAAACCACAAAAAAGGCAACAAAATATTGAATAAAAGTATATGATGGTAAGAACATTTCTTTTTTTCCAAGAATTATCGCATTTTTCACAAATTGCTCCTGTCATTTCGTCGGTTTACATTCTAAGCGGAAATGATTTTGCCAGACGTTTTGTATAAAGTTTTTATTTATCAAATTTGCAAAAAAAAGCTCTGTTTCTCAAAATCCAGTGAATGTGGATAGAATAAAACAGTTATTCCACTCAATCTCATTGTACATTGATTATACTGTAGTGCTATCAGCTCATGCAAAGTGGTGCTTGAAAATTTGTGAACCTCATCTCATTATCTGTAGCCGCTTTATCCTGTTCTACAGGGTCGCAGGCAAGCTGGAGCCTATCCCAGCTGACTACGGGCGAAATTTGTGAACCCTTTAGAATTTTCTATATTTCTGCATAAATATGACCTAAAAACATCAGATTTTCACACAAGTCCTAAATGTAGATAAAGAGAACCCAGTTAAACAAATGAGACAAAAAATATTATACTTGGTCATTTATTTATTGAGGGAAATGATCCAATATTACATATCTGTGAGTGGCAAAAGTATGTGAACCTCTAGGATTAGCAGTTAATTTGCAGGTGAAATTAGAGTCAGGTGTTTTCAATCAATGGGATGACAATCAGGTGTGAGTGGGCACCCTGTTTTATTTAAAGAACAGGGATCTATCAAAGTCTGATCTTCACAACACATGTTTGTGGAAGTGTATCATGGCACGAACAAAGGAGATTTCTGAGGACCTCAGAAAAAGCGTTGTTGATGCTCATCAGGCTGGAAAAGGTTACAAAACCATCTCTAAAGAGTTTGGACTCCATCAATCCACAGTCAGACAGATTGTGTACAAATGGAGGAAATTCAAGACCATTGTTACCCTCCCCAGGAGTGGTCGACCAACAAAGATCACTCCAAGAGCAAAGCGTGTAATAGTCGGCGAGGTCACAAAGGACCCCAGGCTCACTTCTAAGCAACTGAAGGCCTCTCTCACATTGGCTAATGTTAATGTTCATGAGTCCACCATCAGGGCCCTGTACTACGAACGGAGGTTAACCTACCCAGAAGTAACCCAGGGTTCCCCCGCTAAACCGGGGTTGACAAAACCTGGTTATCTTGTTTGGGGTTAAACGGTACTACGACGCCAGTTATGAAGTTGATTTGTTGAACCTGTGTTAACCTAATCAGGGTTAATGCGCGTTCACGTTAAAGGGGAGGTTATCAGCGCAAATCACCACTGTTCACAATGGCACGGTCGCCGTACTTCACGGAGGAAGAATGCGCTGTCATAATGCAAAGCTACGAGGAGTTCAAAACAACATTAAGAGCAAAATCTAACACAGCGGCTGCCAATAAGGAGCGGCAAGCATGTTGGCAACGAATTGCCGATCGGGTAAATGCGCAAGTACATTCTCCCTTCTACATGTTCCAGAACAGAAGTATAGGATGAGAGAAGCTTCATGATCAATCACAAGTCACAGAAAATGGTCCTTTGACGTGGCCCCAGTCATATATAGCTTGTTTAATGTCCGAAAAATCCTGAATAAAATTTGGTACGGTGAATTCATGGAGTAGCCTACTTAAGCTGATATGTGCACAGAGTCACATGAATTAGGATGACTGACTGTTCAGTCCCTTTGACTAAGTTGGTGTCGGTCCTGTGAACATTTCAGAGGCAACAGCAGTGCCAAACGCACCTGGCAACAGGTGAAAATGAAATATAAAAACATCATTCATAATGGGGTGTGTGTGTCGTTCTTTTTCTGTACTGTGTTTCAGATGAAAAAGCTTTTGCCCAAGGACAAGAAGTAGGCTAAACAGCGTTTGCCTTTTATTTATTCAAGTTTTATCTGTTTGCCTAATAGTTCAAATTGTTTTGTATATAGTTTATAATGTTGTGATATTAATGATAATATTGTGGGAAAACTACTTTGCGCGGACGTTCATTTAATTTATTCTATCGTCATTTTGTTTGTTCTATTTTTGTGTATTTTATTTATTTATCTGTTTGTCTAGTTGTATCTATTTTTCTAATAATATATTTTTTGCATTAATTGTTTTTTCCTATTAAAATAATCGTGTTCTTGTTATAACTTTATTTATCTGACTGTTTAGTTGTATCTATTTTTGTTACAATTTCAATATTTTTAATATGTTTTTTTTCTATTAAAATGTTCGTTATATTTATTGTAGTTGTATCTATTTTATATCTCAGACTTAAATATTTTTGTAAAACAAGTGTTTTTCTATAAAATATTCTTGCGTTCTTGATAACTATGTTCTTGAGTGGGTTCTTTTTTTTTTTTTTTTTACAGAAAAGCCGTTCTGCATCATTGAAGCCCTCATTGTTTTGTAATGGTTATTTATGAGCGTTTAGGGGTTACAATAATGTAAGTCTATGTTGCTTTATATAAAATGTATGTCCAGACATATTGTAACTGTCTAAGCAGAGGGATCTGGCTTCTTTAGACGCTGTCTTCTTAAAACTGAATAAATATTTAAAAAGAGCCAAATGAGCCAGGCTTTTGAACGGCTCTTTTCAAAGAACGGATCACAAAGATGCGGATCCCATCAAAGAGCCATAAATCCCATCTCTAATCTGCGCTCCGATATCGCACGGGTCATCCAGGTACGCTGGCATTGTCTCTAGAGGAAATGTCGGTGGAGAGGTGGTGTTTAAAAAGGGTGTGGTTAATCGGAAACCTCGGGTTAACCAAGAACATAACCTGAGACGAGCAGGTTTGAGATGCAGCGTAAGTTGCCATGGCAGCATACCTCGGTTTGAACATAGCCAACTTTCGTAGTAAGGGTTAATCGGGAAGTTACGCTGCACGTGATCAAGTTACTCTCGAAGTTACCTTGGTAAGCCAGAAAACCCGCTTCGTAGTACAGGGCCCAGGAGAACACTGAACAACAATGGTGTGCATGGCAGGGTTGCAAGAAGAAAGCCACTGCTCTCCAAAAAGAACATTGCTGCTCATCTGCAGTTTCCTAAAGATCACGTGGACAAGCCAGAAGGCTATTGGAAAAATGTTTTTTGTGGATGGATGAGACCAAAATAGAACGTTTTGGTTTAAATGAGAAGCGTTATGTTTGGAGAAAGGAAAACACTGCATTCCAGCATAAGAACCTTATCCCATCTGTGAAACATGGTGGTGGTAGTATCATGCTTTGGGCCTGACCTTAATCCAATGGAAATGTTGTGGAAGGACCTGAAGCGAGCAGTTCATGTGAGGAAACCCACCAACATCCCAGAGTTGAAGCTGTTCTGTACGGAGGAACGGGCTAAAATTCCTCCAAGCCGGTGTGCAGGACTGATCAACAGTTACCACAAACGTTTAGTTGCAGTTATTGCTGCACAAGGGGGTCACACCAGATACTGAAAGCAAAGGTTCACATACTTTTGCCACTCGCAGATATGTAATATTGGATCATTTTCCTTAATAAATAAATGACCAAGTATAATATTTTTGTCTCATTTGTTTAACTGGGTTCTCTTTATCTACTTTTAGGACTTGTGTGAAAATCTGATGATGTTTTAGGTCATATTTATGCAGAAATATAGAAAATTCTAAAGGGTTCACAAACTTTCAAGCACCACTCTATGACTCGATTTCATGGAATAACTGTTAAATATTTAATTTTCCAATATATTTCATTTCTCTTTCACTCATTCTCTATGTATGTATCTTTTATTTATTTCTTCTTCCCTATGTTTGTCTATCAACTTCCAATCTATCCATCATCAGGGTCATTGGGGAAGCTGGATCCAATCCCAGCTAACACTGGGTGAGAGGCGGGGTTAATCCTGGACCACCAGTCTATCACAGGGCTAATGCAGAGATGAACAACCATCACATTCACACCTAGGGGCAGTTTAGAGGAGCCAGTTGACCTCATCTGCACGTCTTCAGACTGTAGGAGGAAACCGGAGCCCCTGGAGGAAACCCACACAGGCATAAGGAGAACATGCAAACTCCTCACAGAAAGGCCCCCATCAACCACAAGATTCAAACACAACCTTCTTGTTGTGAGGCAAAAGTGCTAACCACCGTGCCGCCCCTGTTTTTCATCCATCCATTATCTGTATCCATTATCTGTAACCGCTTTATCCTGTAAAGCTGGAGCCTATCCCAGCTGACTACGGGCGAAAGGCGGGGTTCACCCTGGACAAGTCGCCAGGTCATCACAGGGCTGACACATAGACACAGACAACCATTCACACTCACATTCACACCTACGCTCAATTTAGAGTCACCAGTTAACCTAACCTGCATGTCTTTGGACTGTGGGGGAAACCGGAGCACCCGGAGGAAACCCACGCGGACACGGGGAGAACATGCAAACTCCACACAGAAAGGCCCTTGCCGGCCACGGGGCTCGAACCCGGACCTTCTTGCTGTGAGGCGACAGCGCTAACCACTACACCACTGTGCCGCCCCTCCTGTTTTTCATATAAAGATAAATATATATTTATCTTCATTGTTATTTATTTATTTTTATCCTGGTCAGGGTGGTGGTGTATTTGTATATCTGTCTACACACACATGTACACACTTGTTCATGCCTAGTCAACATTCCAGCTGCTGTTTGGAGGAAATCGGAGATGTTTCTAGTTTATTTTTCCATGATAGTGAAATTACACTCATGTGATTAAGATGGAGATCCAGTTGTCAATACACACACACACACACACACACACACACACACTCTTTCACTCTCATTTTCTGCCTCTCTTCCTGTTTGTCCCCTCATTCTCTCTCTCTCAAATTTAAATTCAAACTCAAAAGTTGCTTTATTGACATGACAAATATACTACTGTATATTTGAACACCTGACCATCACAGGTTTAGATCCTGCCCATCACACCATACGTATTTAGTGAACATCCTGTTCCAGATTTAGTCCTTCTTTTGCTGTTACAGTAAGCTCCAGTCTTCTGGGAAGGCTTTCCACTAGATTTTAGGGCGTGGCTGTGGGGATTTGTGATCATTCAGCTCCAAGAGCGTTCGTGAGATCAGGCACTGATGTTGGTGAGGCGGTGCAGTCAGCGTTCCAGTTCATCCCGAAGGTGTTCAGTGGGGTTGAGGTCAGGGCTCTGTGCAGGACACTCAAATTCTTCCACCTTATTCAAACTTGGCAGACTGTCTACATGGAGCTTGCTTTGTGCACAGGAGCATTGTCATACTGGAACAGGTTTGGGCCTCTTACTTCAAGTGAAAGGAAATTGTAATACTTCAGCATACAAAGACATTCTATATAATTATGTGCTTCCAATTTTGTGGCAGTAGAAACTGTAGAAAACATGGACAGCTAAAAAGGGAAGCCACTACAGGTCTAGCGCCCCTGCTGGCTGGTTGTAGTATAATTTGTAGCCCCGCCCTTTTGCATGAGTTTCAATGGCAAAATAGTCTTTTTTTTTTTTTTTCAGGTCACTTCTCAAGTCAAAACTGTCTTTCTATCTCCAGTGGCTGCTAAATGCCTGTAATATAGTTAGACACTCTTATCCAGAGCAATGTACAACTTACCCGGAGCAGTTGGGGGTTTGGTGCCTTGCTCAAGGACACGTCAGCCATTCCTGCTGGGCCAGGGAATCAAACCAGTGACCTTTTGGTTCCAAAGCTGCTTCTCTAACCATTAGGCTAGCCATGGCTTCCCTGTGGAAGCTAACCATTAGGCCAAGTTAGTTTCCCTATGCTGATATCTGCACATTTATATTTCCCCCTAGAAATTAGCTTTTAAAATGTTACTCTAGTCTACTATATCGTACGAAGGTGTGGATACACTTGGGAATGAAGTGACTGACAGATAGCTAACATCACCACAGAATTTATCATCATATACCAACTGATTTGAACCTTTCTGGACACATGGATTAATGGCATTTCTATTAAACATTGAGAGGTTTCATAGGAAAAGGCGAGTTTAATCGCTCTAATTTTGAAGTGAAAAATATGACCGTTACCAGCAACAAGTCCAAAAGTCAGGGTGCGTCATGGTATGGGGTTGGGTCAGTGCCCTTGCTGAAGGTAACTTCTGTGATAGAGCATTAATGCAGAAAACTACAGTGAGATTTTGGAGTGACATATTCTGCCTCCAAGACGACGTCTTTTCCAGGGAGATTTCAACAAGACAATGCAAAACCACATTCTGCTCACATTACAAAGGTGTGGCTGTGGAAGAACAGGGCGTGTCCACTCTGTCTCAAAATATGACAGTGATGACCCCATACTGTTACACACCTTAAGACCTGTTTGCAGGAAGAACGGGACAAAATAACACCTGATATACTAACGCTTCATCACTTGGTGTCTTCAGTCCTTAAACATCTTGTGAGAAGAAATGGAAGTATAACATGGTTTAAAAAATGTGTTGCAATAATCAAAATTGGGATGTTTATTTTGAAAGAATAAAAAAAAATGAATGAGGTTAAACATCAAATCATGTGCTGTTGTATTGTTTTAGAGTGTCATACAGAAGAAGAAACCTTTATTTGTCACATGCACACTTCAAGCACAGTGAAATTCATCCTCTGCATTTAACCCATCTGAAGCAGTGAACACACACACACACACCCAGAGCAGTGGGCAGCCACACCAGAGCGCCCGGGGAGCAGTCAGGGGTTCGGTACCTCACTCAAGGGCACTTAACTGCATGTCTTTGGACTGTGGGGGAAACCCATGCTGACAGGGGGAGAACATGCAAACTCCACACAGAAAGGGAGGGCTCAAACCCAGGACCTTCTTGCTGTGAGGCGACAGTGCTAACCACGACACCACCATGCCGCCATCCATCCATCCATCCATCATCTGTAGCCGCTTTATCCTGTCCTACAGGGTCGCAGGCAAGCTGGAGCCTATCCCAGCTGATTATGGGCGCGAGGCGGGGTACACCCTGGACAAGTTGCCAGGTTATGGCACAGAGACAAACAACCATTCACATTCACACCTACGGTCAATTTAGAGTCACCAGTTAACCTAACCTGCATGTCTTTGGACTGTGGGGGAAACCGGAGCACCCGGAGGAAACCCACACGGACACGGGGAGAACATGCAAACTCCGCACAGAAAGGGAAGGCTCAAACCTAGGACCTTCTTGCTGTGAGGCGACAGTGCTAACCACTACACCACCATGCCGCCATCCATCCATCCATCCATCCATCCATCATCTGTAGCTGCTTTATCCTGTCCTACAGGGTCGCAGGCAAGCTGGAGCCTATCCCAGCTGACTATGGGTGAAAGGTGGGGTACACCCTGGACAAGTCGCCAGATCATTACAGGCAGGCCCGTTTCAAGCTATTTGGGGGACCTAGGCAAAGGGGGATCTGGGGCCCATAATTATCCCCCCCTCGACGAAAGGCCTTATGGCCGCCTACCCACTGAAGACTTAATAAATAAACATCACACATATTGTAATCATTCTTACGATTTTTACTTAATAAATGAACTCTTTATTATAAATAATTATCAAACCCAATTAAACACAAGAATAGACAAAATACACACACACACACACACACATATATATATATATATATATATATATATATATATATATATATATATGGGCTCTGCATCTATGCATTACGTTCACGTTCCAGTTCAGTCATGATGCATGGAATTCTTGCAGAGGTTACTAGAATCAGAGAAAATGGCAAGGGCTGTCCTTCCTTCCCATGGAAGCAAAAACAATACAGAGACACAAGTGAAGCAAACTTGCCATGTCGTAGCCATTAGCCGTGCTGATCGCAGCAGGGCTTCCTTGCAGAAAGTTCGGGTTTCTTAGCTGAATTACTGCATTAATATCCGACCAAGGTCACAAACGTAGTCTATTTATGTAAAAAAGAGCTTTCTTGTGAGCCATCCCCTGTCCTACTCCATTCATGCTCACGACACACTAGCTACTTCTGATGAAAGCCATGCAGCTCGCTGAAACTAACTCTGACTATGACATTTTGATAAACACAATAAGTTAATCTGGGAGAAGTTGACAGTCTTTCGCCTATTTGTGTGGCACATATTAGAATTTTTAGCCAGTCCTTGCAAGTTTGTAAGCCTGTTGTGCATGACAATGTTTACATCACTGTTATAAACACTGTCTACAAGATAACTACCATTAACGTAAGCTAGCTACCAAATTTGCTTGTTGACCCGCTCGGTATTAATGAGTGTGTACATTCTCACTTACCAGTGTCTTGTTTTTTTCTGTCTTCCTCTTCCCTTTTCTTCTTTCTCTTCTGGCTCCCTGAGGGGTAATTTTGCTTCATATTTGATTTTGGTTTTTTTTGCCGCGGAGCTCTGCAACCACTTGACTGGACGGAGATGGGCATTGAGGGGTTGACAACAGACTGTCATTGCACTTTTCGGCCAAAGCATGTAGGGAGGCGCTGTTGTGCATTAGGGGGCCCTCCTTGGAACTAGGGTACTTCAACAAGTGTCATTAGGCGCCGCGCTGCCGTGCTCAAAAAGTTGTCATTGCTGTTGAATACATAGCCAGTCGTTCGGCAGCGGGGGCCCTTCGAGGGCTGGGGCCCTAGGCAATTGCCAAGTCTGCCTACCTTGTTGCAACGGGTCTGATTACAGGACCGACACATAGACACAGACAACCATTCACACTCACATTCACACCTACGGTCAATTTAGAGTCACCAGTTAACCTAACCTGCATGTCTTTGGACTGTGGGGGAAACCGGAGCACCCGGAGGAAACCCACGCGGACACGGGGAGAACATGCAAACTCCACACAGAAAGGCCCTCGCCGGGCACGGGGCTCGAACCCGGACCTTCTTGCTGTGAGGCGACAGCGCTAACCACTACACCACCGTGCCGCCCTTTACAGAGCTAAGATTGTTTACAGAATCATTGTTTTTGGTTTTAATTTCAATTCCAGCTGAGTGCTTTACTATCTTCTTCTGACTTGGGGTTGGAGATGTCCATGCACACTCTCTCACTCTCTCTCTGGAGGCGGTGCTCCACGCAGGGGGCGTGGTTGCTCTCTCTGTAGGCGGTGCTCCACACAAGGGGCGTGGTTGCTCTCTCTGTAGGCGGTGCTCTACACAAGGGGCGTGGTTGCTCTCTCTGTAGGCGGTGCTCTACACAAGGGGCGTGGTTGCTGGGTTGGTAGGTTGGTGTTCAGTCAGTCAGCTTCACTCTCTCACACACACTCTCTCTCTCTCACTCTGTGCAATGCCGTCGCGCTGAGCGGCTCGCTGTGTGTTTATTTATTTATTTGTTTGTTGGTCCAGGCGGATACCGGAGCGTTTCAGCGCGTGCATGCGCGCGTCCTCACCGACTCTCCACTTCTCTGCAACAACCGACATCACGACTCCCGAGCGGTCCGGTCCGGTCGGGTCGGGTCCGGTGCAGGTGAGCTGAAAGCCCTTTCCTTTGCTTTGCTTTCCCTGAGTGCTGAACGCGGGTTCGGGTTCCCGGGCTGCTGTGAACTCATCCCCCTGTGGGCTGCTGCTGCTGCTGTCTCCCGTCCCCGTGGCTTCAGGAGCACAAATCACAACCCACTCCACTCTGACACTAACTGCACTTTCCCCTCTGGCGCTACTGTAAAGGCTCCTGCAGGACCTTCTGGATTTGTACAGTACTGTATAGGTAAAATATCTAATTGTGGTCCTTATTTATTTATTGATTGATTTAAGGTGTAAACACATTAAGGTGCAGCAGTAATGACGCTGTGTCATGATCAGGACTCATAGCTTTATTTCCAGGAGTGTACATTACAAGATAAAATGAGAGAAATACACCAGAGGATACACTATAACTACATTCTTCTTCTTCCTATTATTAGTAATAATAATAACAATATTATAAAACAGTGCTCCTTTTTACACATTGCACAGTATATCTACCTCTATGTTTGCACATTGTTTGCCTCTCCTCCTTTTTTTTTTTTTGAAATGTTTCTTCATTTTTCATTCTACTTTTATATTTTGCATTCCATATGCATTTTATATTTCATATTTTATAAAATATTTCTTTTTATATTGGTAAGCATAGTTTGGTCGGGCATTTGCAAAATAAGAATTTCATTACCCAATCCTAAACCGCTGTGTCTGTTATTGGGTAGATGACAAATAAACATCTTGAATCCTTCTGTGTTAAAATGTGCTGCAGAGTAACACAGAACATGCACACAGGAGCCAAATAGAAAAGCATAAGAATGTCAGCTGATCCATGAGACAGTCGTCAAATATGAACACAACAGCTATAATACAGTATTACAGTGTAAATGTTTAAAAAGGAAAATAATCAGTTGTGTGTGTGTGTGTGTGAGATGCCATGCAGCCTGAAAGCAGCCAAACAGGTTGACTGACTAACTGATACTGTCCAAATGTTGATCGTTTTCCCATCTCAGCATGTCCTGATGGGATGTATTCCTCTTATACCAGAGCAATTTGAAAGATTTCATTCAAAGATTGCATTTTTTTTTTAACAGATTAAATACTGTTCTGTTGTTGAGAGTAATATTTTATTCCGTGGTATGGAATGATCGTGAAATATATCAGTTTCTGGTCTCAGTTATGTTATAGCAGGTATAAATTGTGTATAATATCCTATCAGCAGCCTGCTTGCCCCCCCCCCACCATTATCTTGTATGCGTAGTCAGTCAGGTGATGTAAATTATCCAGCAACTAAGTTCATGATGGTATACAATATAATACAACTTAAAAAGAAAAAAGGGGTTAAGAATAACCTATGCTTATTAAATCAGTATTCCCCCCCCCCCCCCCTTTTTTTAAATAATCATCAGTCTTTCTAGGGCGGCACGGTGGTGTAGTGGTTAGCGCTGTCGCCTCACAGCAAGAAGGTCCGGGTTCGAGCCCCGTGGCCGGCGAGGGCCTTTCTGTGCGGAGTTTGCATGTTCTCCCCGTGTCCGCGTGGGTTTCCTCCGGGTGCTCCGGTTTCCCCCACAGTCCAAAGACATGCAGGTTAGGTTAACTGGTGACTCTAAATTGAGCGTAGGTGTGAATGGTTGTCTGTGTGTCAGCCCTGTGATGACCTGGCGACTTGTCCAGGGTGAACCCCGCCTTTCGCCCGTAGTCAGCTGGGATAGGCTCCAGCTCGCCTGCGACCCTGTAGAACAGGATAAAGCGGCTACAGATAATGAGATGAGGTATTATATAGCACTCACTGGCCACTTTATTAGGAACACCCTACATCCACCTGCAGTTCTGTAATCAGCCGATCCCTCGACAGCAGCACGAGGCATCGAATCCCACAGATACAAATCAAGAGCTTTAGTTAATGTTCACAATGTTCAAACATCAGAATCGGAAAAAAATTGTGATCTCACAGTGAAGTGTGACTTTCTTTCTTTCACTGTGGTACGGGTGTTGGTTTGAGCCGGTTGGTGGTGTGAGTATTTCAGAAACTGCTGATCTTCTGGGTTTTTCATACACAACAGTCTCTAGAGTTTACACAGAATGGTGTGAGCAACAAAAACCAAACAGTGTTTGTGAGTGAGAGACAGTTCTGTGGGTGGAAAGTAAACCAACACCTTGTTGATAAGAGAGGGTCAGAGATCAGAAAATCGACAGGAAGGATATAGTAACTCATATAATCACTCTTTACAACCGCGGTGAGCAGAAAAGCGTCTCCGCATGCAACAGCAGAAGAACACATTGGGTTCCACTCCTGCAGCCAAGAACAGGGCGCTTAGAATCAACAACACGTTCCTATTAAAGTGGCTGCTGAGTGTAGTGCAGTGTGATGTCATGCTTTTCTGTCGCCTAATTTCATAGCGGCAGCTTTCCCACAGGATGAGGCGTTCCTGCCAAACTCGTTCTCCCTGAACCTGATATCACTCCATTCGAGAATGCTTTGAGCCACAATAAAATATAAATCAGTTTTGTTGCTGCTGCTGCCCAAATGTTGTGACCCAGTCCTCTGGTTTCAATGTAAATTCAGTTTTGTTATTGCGTCAATCTAGTGGTCACATGACCCAAAGATTTCCATATGTGTCTCACGAATGCAACTCTGACGTTCCCAGCTCCTGACCTACGGGACGAGGGATGTCGCCGTGACCGGCTGGCCTCAGCAGACACCTAAGTATAGACTGTACGTAGCTGTTAGCGTTCGTTTGCATCAGCAGGATGTGGATGAATCATGAAGTTGAGCAGCGTGGTGAAAGTTTGATCGTCTTTATTCTGCCCTCCTCTGCTTTTTAGCACCTCTTAGCTAAAATGTTGTGCACGTTAGGGTTTTGCAGTTGTTGTCATGTGAAACATTTCCACTCGGTGGAAAGAATGTAAGTCTGCTCTGCTGCGTTTAAAAAAAAAAAAAAAAAAAAAAAATTTTTAACCGTTTGTGTTTATGCTCCTGCGTCCGTGTTAAATCCTTCAAACGTAATGAACACGTCATGAACATTTAGCTTTCATGGATGATACATCCCCCCCCCCCCCCCCCCAGAGGAAATCCTGACCTCCTCGCATGTTTGAGAGGTCAGTTAGCGGTAAATTCCCTCCTCTGCTTCTATATTTATACCCACTCAGAACTCAAAGCCTTCCCCGAGAACAACACTGAGGTTTTCCTAAACTCTACATGAAGCTCGCAACTGAACCACAAATGGCTGAATGGAAAAACCAGGCCTTGTGGAAGTTATTGGGGTAATGATCACCATCCCAGAGATCTTTCTTACTCGCTTGAGGCTGCACATGATCTTATTATGCTGCTAAAATGGGAGACGTGCTGCCGGATTTAGGAACCTCGGGAGTTTTTAAATCACTTCTGACGGCAGGGCTGTGGCTAATCGGAGCCTTTAAAGGTACAATTACTGTTTTACTGTTTTGCTACGAGGTCAGTTGTCCAATCATCCTGTTGGTTCCTGCTATTAAACTCAGATTTAAATACATGCTGTGTGTATATAGTCAGTCACTAGTTTATTAGGTACACCAGCAGAGTAAATGATAAACTTGCAGTTCAGTATGAATCGATTAATTACGGAATTAAATATTTTATTTTGTAGGAAAATAATCAACAGCTGGGTGGTGTGATTGTGGTCAAGGCAAAGTGAGATTCCTGTTTCCATCAGCAAATTGATAGGAAAATGATCAGTCACGGTACATTCTGAAGTGTTTTTTGTTTATTTTTATAAACAAAATACGATGGTAGTTTGCCAACATGTATACGTAATAATGTATTAGTGATCGTTGTACCCAATTACCGAGAAACATCAGAGCGCAACTTTTGGCTTGAGGACGTACATCTTTACATCTGACTGGAGACACTGGAGACTCCTTCCCTAAACGCTACATAATTACACTACCGTTCAAAAGTTTGGGGTCACTTTGAAATGTCCTTATTTTTGAAAGAAAAGCACTGTTCTTTTCAACGAAGATCACTTTAAACTAATCAGAAATCCACTCTATACATTGCTAATGTGGCAAATGACTATTCTAGCTGCAAATGTCTGGTTTTTGGTGCAATATCTCCATAGGTGTATAGAGGCCCATTTCCAGCAACTCTCACTCCAGTGTTCTAATGGTACAATGTGTTTGCTCATTGCCTCAGAAGGCTAATGGATGATTAGAAAACCCTTGTACAATCATGTTAGCACAGCTGAAAACAGTTGAGCTCTTTAGAGAAGCTATAAAACTGACCTTCCTTTGAGCAGATTGAGTTTCTGGAGCATCACATTTGTGGGGTCGATTAAATGCTCAAAATGGCCAGAAAAATGTCTCGACTATATTTTCTATTCATTTTACAACTTATGGTGGGAAATAAAAGTGTGACTTTTCATGGAAAACACAAAATTGTCTGGGTGACCCCAAACTTTTGAACGGTAGTGTTATCTCCTTATAGCAAACTACATTTGCAGTAATTACACCCGTTTTTAATCCAATGAAATGAAATGAATCGAATCATATACGTCGTACAAGTCCCTGTGAAATCAGTCGCTACTACTGTATAGAAATGATTCCATATTAAAACAAGCATATTAATATAAATGTTGTGATTTGTCTTTCATCAAGAATGGCTGCTGTTATAGGAAATGTATCAACAACTTCTGACCAGTCAGAATAGAGCATTCAACAGCGCTGTGATCTAAATGACCGTTAGTCTGTTGTTCGCCCACCGGCTGTAGAGCGATGAGCTGCGGCATCCGTCCACAATTCACAAAAATCACGACTCCTCCCTGAGTTTTCAGTGGATTTTGATTCTGATTGTTTGTTTGTTTTGTCTGGAAGGTCTAATTGTTCTTCATGAGAACTACTTGGCTAATTATAAACGAGTCTGGTTTCTCATGGTACGGCCGTATGAGCTACTGCATCACTGACGCGCCGGTTAAATAATTGCCACGGCTTTGTATGGAACGCCAGTGTAGAGTTATGTAATAGTGGATCTGAGGAACTCATTTCCTGTCTTGGCTTTGCTTTTTCCTTTACATTTTATGGACATGATTCATTGCGTGTATAAAAAGGACAGGCTGTAATTTATAAGAGGCGTTAAATATCATGTCTTTGGGGATATGTGTAAGTTCTGAACGTCAAAGCCTTCTTGAACGACAGCTGCTCATGATCAGTGTCGAGCAAACGAGTGCATTTGGGCAGAAACGGCCATCTGTAGATGAGCAGCTTTATAGTCAAGTTTCAAAATCATTTGAAGTACAAACGGCCACAACAACAACAGAAAGGAACGTTACACGGATTTGATACGGAACATCGGAAATACTTGGCCTGAAACGCTTCATGGTGTGCTGTTATAGGAAACCAATCAACGACAGGGTGGTGTGATGTGCCTCGACATGAAGTGGCTTCACTATTGCAATCCTGAAGATGATCGTTTTCCCAAAACAGCATGTTGTGCAGTGTTTTATTCGTCATACAATAACACAGTGACTTGGAATGTCCCAGAAACAAGCTTGTTCCTGTTTTACTAATATTATAGCAGCTATAAATATTCATTACCTCAACAACCTCTTGTTTTTCTCTATTAAACTTAAGATAAAAACAGCAGAGTTAAAAGAGAAATCTGAAGCGACGAATACTGTTCTGTGTCAGAAGTGAAAGCTTTAGTCACAGCTTTGTCTACAAAAGCCGACACTGGAGACGCCGTCCAAAAATGTTAAACCTTTTTTTTTTTTTTTTTTAAAACAAACATTGCCATATGAACAATTACCTACATTATGTGAAGCGGCTGCCATACAAACACCTGTACAAGTTGTTGCTATAGAAACGATAACATTAGAATGAGCACTACTGTCATAGCTACTGTTATAGAAAATTAATCAACACCTCCTGACCAATCAGAGTTCAGCAGCGCTGTGGTATCGTCTAATTTTATGACAAAACGTTATTGTTTGTGTATTATTATGTATTCGTTTGTTAAGTCATGATGTAATGTATTTCTGGGGCCAAGCTTCATCTTCTTAACATGGTGCAGTGCTGTGTGTCTCGTTGTTTGAACAGATCTGAATCCAAAAAACGATGCAGTTGCCATGAAGGAAAATGTTTACTCACTTTTAGTGTTTCTAAAATGTAATATCTAAAAAAAAGTTTTTTTTAAACAAGGAGGCGAGGGGATGGGACGATCTTTCTCGGCGATTGGTCGTAAGTGCAAGTCAGGTGTTATGCTGTGACTTGAGTGAACCTGGTTTCTAAAATCATATAACAGTGGTTTGAGTTCAAGACGGTCACGAATATTTGCTGAAAAAAATCGCAAAATTTGTCACTAGGCTTTTTTTCTTCTTCTCCCAATTAGTCACTAAAGGAGTCTAAAAATGACAAATCTAGCAACAAGCGCTCTGTTGTCATTACTGAACGTGTGTTTGGTGATGGAAATGGCTATTCATGCCAAACTTTACAAGATGATAGAGTTGTGTGAATTTTATCAATTCCCTGTTTCTATTTCAAAATGATATAGAGGTCAAATGTTTGGAGGACAAAAAATCTTTCTTCTTTAAAGTGTTAGCTGGACGTTCACACTGTTGTGACGTTAGCCGTGAATGCTAGCTCGTATCGTAACGCTGCTGTGTTGATGTGTGACAGACAGGTCCTTGTAGATATGCAGCCTTTGTTTGCATTTATAAAGGGGTCTGACGTTTAGGAACAGAGGAGCAGAACCAAAATTCCTTTAAAAAAAAAAAAAAGGAAAAAAAGGATACCCAGTATTTGATATTTTGGATTCAGGTTCCCAACCCGAGCTCTGAAGAGATTAACAGGATTCTAACCCTTAGAAATCAAGCATTGCATCGATGTAATGCATGCACGCATGTTCTACAATACATGAAATAACTTTTGAGCCGTTTATGATGGAGAAGAGCTTTAAAGTGTGTCTGAACTGTGAGATTCTCCACATTAACCAGGGCTTCCTGGAGGGGCCTGACGCCCGTGTTGGGAGGAGCGCAGCAATTGCGCTGAATTCTGCACCTCTTAGTGTCAAAGTTGAGAAGTCACGGAGTCTAATGGCCCTTTTCCACTACCCTTTTTCAGCTCACTTCAGCCCGACACGGCTCGCGTTTCGACTACCAAAAACCAGCACGACTCAGCTCGCTTCAGCCCTGCTTAGCCCCTAAAACTCGCACCGTTTTGGAGTGGGGCTGAAGCGAGCCAAAGCGAGCTGAGTGAGGCTGGGGGCGTGAGCAGACACTCCCCTGTGCACTGATTGGTGAGGAGGAGTGTCCTCACATGCCCACACACGCCCCGTGAGCGCGCTGGGATCTGTAAACACCGCAAACCCGGAAGAATAATAATTACGAATTACGAGAATTTCTGAAGCCTTATGCGCCTCGCCTCATCTATACGCTCTTGCCAGTATCTGTTGGCGTTGTCGGTGACAACAAGCCACAGAACCAAGACCAGCAACACTAACGACTCCATGTCCTCCATGTTTATTGTTTACTATCCGGGTCGTGAGACTACCGCTTAAAAGCTCACTGATGTCACTGTTTGCGCTGCTTAACGACATCACGTGACGTCCACCCACTTTCGCTAACTCCACCCAATGTGTCCACCCACTTCCAGCCAGCACGGTTCAGCGCGGTTGTAGTCGAAATGCAACTCCAACAGCCCCACTCAGCTCGACTCAGCACGGCACGGCTCAGCCCGACTCAGCCGCGTTTGTAGTGGAAAAGCGGCATTTCTCTCTGCAGAAGTGTATTTGCACCAAACTTGACATGGAGCTCCAAAACACCTAAATACAATTTTTCACATTTAGGGGGGGAAAAATGCCTGCTCAACTATGAAGCTATTCAGAAAAAAAAACCCACAAGCTTTTTTCACTTTTTTTTTTTTTAAATAAATGTCAAATATTAAATGCCAACAAAAAGGTAATGCATGATGGTGACTTTAAGGCCCAGCCCCACAATACTGATAACTGTGACTATAACGATAACTATAAATAAATCAGTCCCCTGCAGTTTATGTGGTCGGTGCTCACACCAGACCGATAACGATACCTATAGCCCAGGCCTGGGTTTATCCGTATCAGCGAGCTTCTGGAGTGATTTTTCCAGGCCTGATCCTGATCTGATAAAACATCTGACCAATCAGGTCATTGTTTATTTGTGACATTGTTTGAGCACGTGCTGTTTTTCCCTGGGCATCTCTGTACATCCTTGTTGCATCATGAAGGAGAAGCTGATAATAGAAGTGTCGAAGAATCCCATGCTTTATGACAAAAAAGCACAAGCTGTAAAAATATACAGACAAAAAGGAAGATGTACGGAAGATCATCAGCAGTAGAGTGGGTATGACCGTATATCTACAGCGAGACGGCCTTTTGATTTCATAAAATCGGTGAAATTTAGTTCCGTCTGAAATGTGGTCATTGTGATGTATGTTTTTATTTCTGTAATATCTCACAAAATATCAGGCCATTCTGTGGCTTGGAAGTTATTTAATTTGAGGGGATTAAAGCAAATAATGTGCATGAAATCACTCGCTTCGCGCAGACAGAGGAAGTCCATGTGCGCATGTGCAGGTTTACCTTCTTCTTTTGGGTTTTACAGCAGCTGGCATCCACAGTGTTGCATTACTGCCATCTACAGGTTTCCCTTTGAGCGTGCACTGACAGTTCCATCATTCTGTCGCTAAACGAACAGCTGATCACACCGAGGTGCTCGCTGAGCGCCCATATTTATTAGTTTGGTCCTGCGTTTCCTTTCCTTCGTATAGAATATAACGTCTTTTCTTCTCGCTTTCTTTCCGTTACTGTAGTCGCTCTTTCACGTTTCATTCGCACACTCACGTCCTCCATTTTTCTTTCCTGCTTCAAATTTGTATCCCACAATGCCTTGCGTGAACGGGGAAAGCCCACCACGTGATTCATGATGTAGTTGTATTGGGTCATGGTGAAGCAGGAAAAAATAGCGGAGAGTTTAGGGCCACGTGGCTCTGAATTCATTAATTGTTCTATTTTAAAAAATAATAAAATTGGAAGTCTGTGATTTTGAATTCAGTAGCTTTCGGTCACTAAACAAAAATAATTGGGTGTCGGGAAAATTCTTTTTATGACCTACACTTGAAAAATCTGAAAAGCAGTACAGCTTTAATCTTTAAGTCGATCTCCTTTTCTCCTTTCGGTTTTGCCTTCTGTGCAAAATGAGCATCAAAAGCAGCTCTTCCTCGCTGTCACTGTCAGCCTTTGTGTGCTGCTGATTGCACTGGGTGTGTGTTTGTGCACAAACAGCAGACAACTGCAGCATTTTCCCTCGAAAACCAACAACCACATACAGTGGCATGCAAACGTTTGGGCACCTTTACTGAAAATGTCTGTTACTGTGAATAGTTAAGCGAGCAGAAGATGAACTGATCAACAAAAGGCATAAAGGTAAAGACGACATTTCTTTAATGTTTTCCGCAAGATTACATTTTTATTTACATGATTTACAGGTGTAAAATATCGAAAAATGAAAAGGACCTGAAGCAAAAGTTTGGGCACCTGACATGGTTAGTACCTAGTAAACCCCCCCCCCCCCCCCCCCCCCCCCTTTGGCAAGTATCACAGCTTGTAAACACTTTTTGTCGCCAGCTAATAATCTTTCAGTTCTTACCTGGGGGATTTTCACACATTCATCCTTGCAAAAGGCTTCCAGTTCGACAAGTTTCTTGGGCTGTCTTGCATGCACTGCTCTTTTGAGATCTATCCACAGATTTTCAATGATGTTTAGGTCAGGGGACTGTGAGGGCCCGGGCAAAACCTTCAGCTTGGGCCTCTTGAGGTATTCCATTGTAGATTTTGAGGCGTGTTTTGGATCATCGTCTTATTGTAGGACCCGTCCTCTTTTTAACTTCAACTTTTTTACAGATGGTGTGATGTTTGCTTCCAGAATTTGCTGGTATTTATTCGAATCCATGCTTCCCTCGACCAATGAAATGTGCCCTGTGCCACTGGCTGCAACACAACCCCAAAGCATGATCGAGCCACACCCATGCTTCAGAGTCGGAGAGGTGTTCTTTTCCTGGAATTTGGCCCCCTTTTTTCTCCAAACATACCTTTTGCACATTGTGGCCAAAAAGTTCTATTTTGATTTCATCAGTCCACAGGACTTGTTTCCAAAATGCATCAGGCTTGCTTAGATGTTCATTTGCAAACTTCAGACGCTGAATTTTGTGGCTAGGACGCAGGAACAGTTTTCTTCTGATGACTCTATCATGAAGGTCATATTTGTTCAGGTGTCGCTGCATAGTAGAACAGTGCACCACCACTCCAGGGTCTGCTCAATCTTTCGGAAGGTCTTTTGCAGTCAAACAGGGGTTTTTATTTGCCTTTCTAGCAATCCAACGAGCAGTTCTTTCAGAAAGTTTTCTTCATCTTCCAGACCTCACCTTGATCTCCACTGTTTCTGTTAACTGCCATTTCTTAACATTACGATCTGAGGAAACAGCTACCTGAAAACACTTTGCTACGTTCTTGTAGCCTTCTCCTGCTTTGTGAGCATCAATTATTTTATTATTCAGAATGCGAGGGAGTTGCTTAGAGGAGCCCATGGCTGTTGATTTTAGGGACAAGTTTGAGGAGTCAGAGAATTTATACAGCTTTGAAATCTGCATCATCTGATCTTTCCTAACGAAGAATTTGAACAAGCCACAGCTCAATAAGCTAATTAAGGTCTGGAACCTTGGTAAAAGTTACCGGAGAAGTCAAATGTATTGGGGTGCCCAAACTTTCACATGGTCTTCCTTTTCTTTTTTCACTCTCCGATTGTACAAAATAAAAATAATACACATCTTGCAGAAAACGCTGAAAAGAAATGTCGTCTTTACCTTTACGCCTTTTGGTGATCAGTTCATCTTCTGCTCACTTAACTATTCACAGTAACAGACATTTTCAGCAAGGGTGCCCAAACTTTTGCATGCCACTGTATATTTATTTCCCTGAGTGTCAGGACCAACCGATATTTTAGTGGGGATTATAGTTGTGGTGTTTCTGCTCCAGACTGGAACTAAATTCAGGTAGAGGGATTGTCAGAGTTGGAGTTATGGGTATCGGTGTTGTAGGACCGGGCCCTTACACTGCACTAGACAGAAGGTTCGAGTCAGGTTTCCCTGAATGATATGATATATGATATGCATGACACTTGATATTGACTGAAAGAATAAACTCAGAATTGGCAAAAATATGAAAACAACAAAACGATGTCCAGGTATGCGTTTGTCTATGTAGGCTTTAGAGGGTGAATGTTCCAATATATTTGGCACAAGCACCATCCTGTGTTGAATCGATCACAACTGGACTCTTTCAAAGACTTAAAACCAAGTCCAGTTGTGTTCGATTCAATTTCCTTGAGGTAACTATGACCTGGATGGATGAGAATATCTTAACACAGACATACCATTGTGTGTGTGTGTGTTAGTTATATGGTCAGATCTCAACATTGGAATTGTAGCAGTGATGAAAATAAATGTGTGATGAATCTGTTTCCGTCCTTATAAAAGGCTTCATTAAATCAAGTCCCACTGAATGGACAGACCTCAGTTTTTCTGTTCGTTTGTCCATCATCATCATCATCATCATTAACACTGATGTGCCGTGTTGTGATTTCCGTCTCCATCCTGTTATAGCACTGAAGTTTAGCTCCATTTGCAGTTCATAATACAGCTGCGTGAGCTCAGTGGGCTTCATCCACCCTTTCAATTAACCCCGGAGTCTCTGATATGGACGTTTCGGACTGATTTGTGTTGCTGCGTTCATCTTAATCTAATCTTTGGTGAAAAGAGAATAATGACACGAGGAATAATAATAATAATTAGCACAACAAAAATCTTTAAAAGGGTTGTGTAATTATTAAACCAGAATAATTCACCTTTCTTTTCCCCCGTGACAAAGCCTGGCTCTGGGCTGCTTACGTAGACACTCAGATGTTTACGTAAATTGAGGCAAATGAGTAGCCGAGAAGTCACTGGGACTTAGTCAGAATGTAGAAAATGATGCATTTGAGCTTTCCTGAACTCACTATAAGCGTGCTACGCAGTGCACGTCCCCGGGCGGAGTGTGTTCACCTGGCCTGAACGGTTCTAACTGTGTTTACACGGTGGTTTTGGCTGAAAGAGAGGACACGGAGAGTGTGAAGTGTCCTGCTGTGTTTGTTCTGTAGTCTGCTGCAGTGTGTGTAGGAGGGAGCAGAGAGAGAGAGAGAGAGAGAGAGAGAGAGTGTCATGGCCTTTCTCTGCTTTGCATGCTTCCTCTCAGAGCGTTCCAGGAGAAAAGCAGAGCGCAGCGTTGCAGGCTCAGGCGTAGTGTCAGCAGGCCCAGACGTGCCTGTGGTTGGTGTGTGCGCCTCTGAACGGGTTTCCTCCCATCACTCACTGCATCTGCTGTTCTCGGAGCACAGAGTTGCCACCGCAGAGAACAAACAGCAGACCTTCAAAGAGGTGTGAGTCATCCTGGCTGTCTGCGCACTACAGTTTCAGCTCGTCTGCTCAGTGCTGGAAGAAATGCGATTAAATTTTTTTTTTTAATAGGGATTTTGGAGCAAAGAGTTTGTTACAGTGTGAAACTTTAGAGCTGAAACAAGGCACTGGATTCATTTTACATGCAAAATAATGTTGTTCTTGAAGGCATGAACTGATGCACATGCGCAAACGCATGCGTGCGCGCATACACACACACACACACACACACACGTTTGTCTTCCTATCCTTGTGAGGACTTTTCATTGGCATAATTATGATTGCAGTTAGTTAATGATGTGCCTGCAGTTAAACCTCACCCTCACCTTAACCTCAGAAATGAAAAGGAAACTTTTTGGCTCTTTTTTTTATTTTTGTTTAAAAAAAAAACACAACAATTTCCTTGTGGGGACCATCCGAATGTCCCCACAAGGTTGAAATTGTCAGATTTTATTATCCTTGTGGGACATTTGGTCCTCAGCAGTATATAAACACACACACTTGTTTTGTTTTGTCTTCCTCTCCTTATGAGGACTTTCTGTTGACCGAATGCCATCCAAAAGTCAAAAAAGGCAAATATTGAGATCCTTGTGGGGATGTTTAGTAAAAAATATGCATGCACATACTCCGTTGTCTTATTGATACAGCTGTTTAAAGCTGTGCTACACCTAAACCTAACACACGCTAGCCAAAAGGAAACCTCTGTTTTGGTTGTAACATAAAACTAGCAGTTAAATACAAGATTTTTTTTTTTTTTTTAAATCAGAACCAGCAGAATGTCATCACATTAAACCTGCCAGCTATTCCTTTCCCCCACTCAGTCCCCAGTAAGATATAAAAATGTGCGCCCCCCCCCCCCCCCCCCCCACACACACACACACAGATGCACATGCTGTGTGTTTCAAAAGCACAGTGCCTATAAATGGACGTGGAGCAGCCTCTTATCGAGGAAGATGAATCACGCTTGTATCTGCAGGTGGAATGCAAACCAGGCTGTTTGAAGGCCGCAAGAGTTCAACAGCGTGGGTAGAGGCCAGGGGAAGACCCATTCAACCCTCATGTTTCTTTCTCTCTCTCTCGTTCCTGGTGGTCACCCTTGGCAACGCTGTGACGAAGCCCAGCCGAAAGGGAAACTCCTTTCCTAGTGACCACGCCTGGCCTTCTTCTGCTTTCTCCCAACTGACCAGATGTAACCTGGCCTCTCCCTCGCACATACACACACAATTTCATTTGATTTAGACTAGACAAAATTCAATAAACGGCACAATATACAAACAGGAAGGAGCCACGCCTGGTTTTTTTTTTGTTTTTGAAAGGTCAGGAGATGAACTCAAGCAGTTACAAAAGAGCAAGGAGGCTTGACATGCACACTGCGTGGGTGAAACGTCATCAAACACAGCAAGACCGAGCAAACTGCAATTATGCTGGAAGGAAAAAAAATGTTTTTACTGCAGGAACTTGACTGGAAGCCTGAAGTAGTTGAAGAAAAACTGACCACGTGCATGAAGAACTTCACGTCCTCCTATTCAGTCAAATATAAACTTGCTGTCTTTTTTTTTAACGATGGAACTTAAAGGGCTGGTTTATTGGAAGGGTGTGGAGGTGATAAGCTCTACAAGGAAGCGTGTGTGGGTGTGATGGTATCAGGTTTGTTCTTCAGCAGTCAGGAATACAACTTCAAATATTGGGATATCCCGGGGTTTGAGACCGACGATGGTGAAATCCTCTTGGATTGTGTGTGTGTGTGTGTGTGTGTGGCAGCAGCCTGGGAAAACCCTTCGCATGGTGAAAATTTGACATTCTTTACTATATACAGTTCGGAAAACTGTAGCTTATCCAGAACTGAAATGCAGCCAAAAAAAGTATCGCGTATTTCCCGTATGTTTATTCTGTCGTCTGTCCACGGTGTAAACGGTCTTCTCGGTTTTGATGCTCTTGCATCATTCCGTCATCATCGCAAATATTTTGATAGCCGGAATCTGACTCCACGCTAATTTTGATGTAGCTTAGGTCTGTTTTGCGACAGAAATCAATGCAGCAGTCAGTATTGTGAGATAAAGCAAACAGTGTGTTAGTGAGGTGTGTTATTGACAGAAAAAGTCAGGTTTCTTTCTTTCTTTATTTTTTTTAAATTTAAATTTTTAGTTTTTTTTTTTTGCAAAAATGTTTCTCTGTTTAAGACCTCAATGTTTTAGAATATCGTGACTATCTGTCTCGCTGCTAACGTGTCGTTGGCCTGCAGTATGGTCATGGTGTAAATATCAGCGATGGCACTAGGATTTTTCGTTCTGGGTCCTGGGACCCACATGACTGGCCAAATTGGGGTCCCTGGCATTTTTTTGTGGGTCCCAAGTATTTTAAACCTAAGAGTCAGAGAGAATATTCTATAAACAAATCCACAGTTGCGATGACGTCATGTGAAGGAGACCACAATGTTGTGACCTTTTCATTCTGTTCACTTGTACTTCGTTTGTTGCCAAGGCAATGGGGAAAAATTCTTCCTGGGACGCATTCAAATTCTGAACATGCGCATATATAATTTTTTTGCGTAAAAACACATGATTTCTGCATTAACGTGATCCCTGACTGTGTAAATCACATGTCTCCTCTGACACCGGCCGTCCACGTCTTTTCAAACTGCTGCTTATGCAGCCTTAGGGGGCGACGTAACGCATTCAGAGGAAAGTGCAATCTGCACACTTCCATATCCATGAGCTCACAGACCTCCATGATTTTTGAAGGTTTTTGCCAGTTTTGCTCTCACAGATGGCTGTGGCATCATCGGGATTTGAATTCAAGATCCGGATATTCTGTTACGCCACTCAGGAACCCCAACTGATATGGTTATATTTTCACAATAGTCTTTTTGTCCTCAAATTCCCATCCTTAGTTTATGTCACAGAGGAAGCTCTTGGGTTCTGGACCAATCACGTCCATCCATCCGGCCATCCATCCGGCCGGCCGGCCAGCTAGCTTATCCTTCAGGGTCACGTTAGAAGCTGGAGCTAACCCCAGACGATTTCGCGTGAAAGGCGGGGTACACCCTGGGCAGGTCAGCAATCTATCGCAAGGACCAATCACATGTGAAATGCAAATTATTAGAGGATCATGTGATACTTATGTCAAAGATAGCTAGCTTAGTAACTTTGCTAATTCTAGTAATATTTTGCTGCTGTTAAATAAACAAACACTGAGATCAGATGATGGTAATGTTGGAAGGAGGGTATAATTTGGGTATAATTTGGTTGTTTGCACACATTATCGCACATTTTATAGATTCTTGTGTTTTTCTAAAGGAGAACTGAAGGCAATTTTTTTTTTAAAATCAAAATTCTATTTATCTCATTTTATTAAACATAGGAATGTATTTTTGATCGCTACTTTGTCGCTGCTATAGCAAGTTCTGAGTGTTTGAAATATGCTCTGTAATATATCAGTCCATATGTCAAAGCAATGGCCATAAACGAGGTTCATTGAGACCTGTGCGAGACATCGTAGGACGGAAGTAAAACGTACAGCGGAAATCAAAGTGACCATCTGCCAAGGTTGTCAAAAGACGCGCGCGCCCTCTTTCGAATGCTGACGTAATCAAGCCGGAAGTTGTGTTTGCTTTGATAACAATCAGGAAAGTTTGAAAAAAGTAGGCAGTAATCGTCATTTAAACTCATTTTTGTGCAATATTTCGTTTGGAAAACAGGTTTCTTGCACAAGTCTCGTGAAGATCGCGCGGATAAGCGACGCCTGCCGTGGACCAAACGCACTAAATTCAACACGGCTAAAAACCGAATAGATTAGATTAGATAAAACTTTATTGATCCCTTTGGGAGGGTTCCCTCAGGGAAATTAAGATTCCAGCAGCATCATTACAAATAAACAGAGAAAAGAAATCGAGAAAAACTTCTAGATAAATTAAAATAAATTAAGTATTTACATATACAAATATAAAAGAATAAGATATGGGGAAGAAAGGAAGGGGGAGAAGTGGGGTTAGGGTAAGAGTGTGTGTGTGTGTGGGGGGGGGAGCAGGAAAGATATTGCACTTTATATCGCACATTGTCCAGTATTGCTTATTGTCAGGCTAGGCTACTGCTCCTTCCCATCCTCTGTCCTCCTGTTACCCCTCCACCCCAGAGAGGAGTTGTACAGTCTGATGGCGTGAGGGACAAAGGAGTTTTTGAGTCTGTTTGTCCTGCACTTGGGAAGGAGCATTCTGTCACTGAACAGGCTCCTCTGGTTGCTGATGACGGTGTGCAGAGGGTGACTGGCATCGTCCATGATGTTCAATAGTTTGTCTATAGACCTCTTCTCTGCCACCATCACCAGAGAGTCCAGCTTCATGCTGACCACAGAGCCGGCCCGCCTGATCAGTTTGTCCAGCCTGGATGTGTCCTTCTTGGATGTGCTGCCCCCCCCCCAGCACACCACGGTGTAAAACAGGACACTGGCGACCACAGACTGATAGAACATCCACAGGAGTTTCCTGCAGATGTTAAAGGACCACAGCCTCCTAAGGAAGTATAGCCTGCTCTGTCCCTTTCTGTATAAGTGATTGGCGTTGCAAGTCCAGTCCAGCTTGCTGTCCAGCCACAGCCCGAGGTACTTGTAGGAATCCACAGCCTCCACCTCGACTCTCTCGATCAGAACTGGTTGTGACCTTGGTCTGGACCTCCCAAGTCAATGACCAGCTCCTTAGTCTTCGAGGTGTTGAGCTGCAGATGGTTCCTGTTGCACCACACAGCAAAGTCCCTCACCAGGCTCCTCTACTCCTCCTCTCTGTCGTCACTGATGCACCCAACAATGGCTGTGTCATCAGCAAACTTCTGAATGTGACACAGCTCCAAGTTGTAGCAGAAGTCCGCGGTGTACAGGGTGAAGAGAAGAGGGGCCAGCACCGTGCCCTGGGGTGCTCCGGTACTGCTAATTACAGTGTCAGACGTGATGTCCTTCAGCCTGACGTACTGTGGCCTGTCAGTGAGGTAGCTGGAGATCCAGGTGACCAGGCAGAGGTCCACTCACATCCTGTTCAGTTTGTCCTGAAGCAGTAGGGGCTGGATAGTGTTGAAGGCACTCGAAGTCCAAGAAGAGGATCCTCACTGTGCCATTTCCCTTATCCAGATGCGAGTGGGCTCGGTGTAGCAGGTAGAGGATGGCATCTTCCACATCAACACCTGCCCGGTACGCAAACTGCAGACAGTCCTGGGCATGTTGTACCTGGGGTCTGAGGAGGCTGAGGAAGAGCCGCTCCAACGTCTTCATCAGATGTGAAGTGAGCGCCACCGGTCAGAAGTCGTTCAGCTCGCTGGGCTGATTCTTTTTGGGAACTGGAATGATACATGATGTCTTCCAGAGGGTTGGCACTCTCCCCAGCTGCAGGCTGAGGTTGAAGATGCGTTGGAGTGGTTCACCCAGTTCAGCAGTGCAGGTCTTCAGTAGTCGTGAACACACCTTGTCAGGGCCTGCTGCTTTCCTGGGGTGAAGCTTCCTCAGTTGACCTCTGACCTGGTCTGCAGTAATGCATAGAGGAGTCTGTGTTGAGGTGGGGGAGGAGGGGGCTGCTGTGATGACTGGGGGGAGGTGTGTTGAGGGAAGAAGGAGAGATGGCTGCAGTGAGGGAGAGGGTGGGGGGGACGTGAGCTGGTTGAACCGATTGAAGAAGTCATTCAACTTGTTCGCCCTCTCCACTGTCCCCTCAACGACTCTGGTCTTTGTATTGTGGCCTGTGATGGTTTTCACACCTTCCCAGACCTCCCTAATGCTGTTCTCCTTCAGTTTCTGCTCCATCTTTCTCCTGTAGCTGTCCTTAGCTTCCCTCATGCAGCGTTTCACCTCCTGCTGTGCTGCTTTCATCGCCTCCCTATCCCTGCTCCTGAAGGCGGCCTTCTTCCTGTTGAGGACAGCTTTGACTTCCTGTGTTACCCATGGCTTGTTATTAGGGTAACACCGTACAGTCTTAGTGGGGGAGACCACGTCTGCACAGAAGTTGAGGTAATCCGTTAGACAGTGTGTCAGCCCCTCTATGTCCTCACAGTGTGGGCTAAGCAGCACATCCCAGTCCGTGATGTCCTAGCAGTCTCTGAGGGCATCTTCCATTTCAGGGGACCACCTCCTGATGGAGCTAGTTGTTGCAGGCTGCCTTTGAACCGGGGGGGTGTACTTTGGCTGTAGAAGAACCAGGTTGTGGTCAGACTTCCCTAGTGGGGGGAGGGGTGTGACTCTGTATGCATTCCTCACATTAGCATACAGCAAGTCAATTGTCCTGTTGTTCCTTGTTGGACAATCCACAGCCTGGTAAAAAGCAGCCAAAGTAGAGTCCAAAGTAGCGTGATTAAAGTCCCCAGAAATTATGACAAATGCCTCAGGGTGCTGTGTCTGTAGCCTTGCTGTGACAGAATGAATCCTCTCACATGCAGTGGCTGCGTCTGCCCTCGGAGGGATGTAAACACAGATGGTGACCACGTGACTGAACTCCCTCGGCAGATAATATGGCCGCAGGCTAACGGCTAGCAGCTCCAAGTCCGGGCAACATAAAACTGTCTTTACGGAGATATGTCCCGGGTTACACCAGCTGTTGTTAACGTAAATGCTGAGTCCCCCACCTTTGCTTTTCCCGCATGTGTTAGTGTCTCTGTCGGCTCTCACAGCAGTGAATCCCCGCAGGTCCATGTTAGCATCCGGTACAAGGTGTGTTAGCCATGTCTCCGTAAAGATAAATAAGCTGCTCTCCCGGTAAATCCGCTGGTTGTTCAGAGCGGAAAGCTCGTCGACTTTATTCGGCAGTGAGTTCACATTCCCCATGATAACGGAGGGAATGGATGGTTTGTAGCGCCCTCGGTTGTCCGCTAGCCTAGCCTTTAGCTTAGCTCCAGCTTTGCAGCCCCTGGGTTTCCTCCTCAGCTCGGCCGGGATGGGGTGTTGTATCCCGGCTCGTCCCATTGTTTTCAGGGCCAACAGCTCCTCTCTCGAATAAGTGAGAAAACTGGCTCCTGGTTGCGTGTTAAAGTTAAATATATCCATGTTTATATAAGTGAAACACCCTATGTCTTCATAAGAAGAGCAAAAAAAGTTAAAAAAAAAAGGTGGAAAAAGAGGTTTAAAGAGCTAAAAAACTACAGAGCTACTGGAGAGGCAGCCGTCTCACACAGCGCCCATACACAACGAATAGGCCGATAAGTATAATTGCAATTAGTTGCCAATACGAGTCACGATATAAGGTTACTAAAACCCAAAACGTAATTGAATAACACGTTAATTAAGAAATAAAGCAAGTTTAAAAATGACTTCAGTTCCCCTTTAATAAAGGTAAAGGTGTAGAGATGTTCCAAGATCATTTGCTACCAGTTTCGTGGTAACTCTGTGTCTCCTCTCTTTATTAGTTGAGAATGAGGAACTTCTTCAATTGTTTTACTTGTTGACACAAACACCTCCACCTGTATCTGTAACCGCATCAGAGGAGCGAATTATGTTGCAACTCATAACATAAGGAAACCTCCAGCTTTGCAGTCTGCTGCTAACTGCTGCAACACGCCACCACTTCAGCACTGAAAATTTCCATAGCAGTCATCACATTTCCCTTTTACTGACGAACCCATTCTCTCCACTCACAGAGACACGTATATGAGAGTCACACGATTTCATTACAGTTGCAGCTCTTCATCTTGGCCCCATGGTTTCTCTGTTTGAATCTTCTTCTTCTTCTTTCTAAATTAAATTTTATTATACAGCATTTCTGCTGTGCAAAGGCAAGCTGCAGAATCCCAGAATTGAGATAAACAGAAGTTTGCCATGGTTGGTTTGACATGGTAAATTTTCAATTACTGCACATTTCAAACACTTGTAACTCGAAACTGGAGCAAGGTCGAACCACAGAACTTTCACATAGAACAGAACAGAATGACACCGAAACTTCATACATAAAACTCGATTTCACAAAATATGCAGGTACTGCAGTTTGCCTTTGCACGGCAGATTTGGTGAAATCCTTCTCGTTTTAGTGGCTTTGTTAAAATTTGAAACTCAGGCCTTAAAGGTGCACCAGGTTCTGAAAAAAGAGAAAAAATGCACAATGGGTCTTACATAAAGAAAAGTCAACTGTTTTTAGGTTTGGCAGTGTTGGTACTTTACTGTAGGTGGAAGTAACACAGCTCTAATGCTGCAAAATCGCATTTAAAAAAAAAACAGATCTAAAATGGGAAAGAGCTGTTATGTGATTTAACTATACAACAAGAAGGGTTGGAGCCATGGCCTGATGGTTAGAGAAGCAGTTTTGGGACCAAAAGGTCACTGGTTTGATTCCCTGGACGAGCAGGAATGGCTGAAGTGCCCTTGAACAAGGCACCTAACCCCCACCTGCTCCCCAGGCTGTTCTGGGTGTGTTGTACGTCACTCTGGATAAGAGCGTGTGCTAAATGCCTGTAATGTAATTGGGAGAGTCATGGTCAATTCCCACCCACCAGACAGGTCTCCTCTATCACATCAACAGCTACCAGCCACATTCCCCGAGGCACATGACACTAGCTGTCCATCTTTTTTCAAACCGCCACCCATGCAATGTTAGAATGTGTTACGCCACCCAGTATCTGCCCACTTCTGTACGCATGACCACACAGACGCCCATTATTGACATTATTGATTAGCGATCTCCGAATGATGGGGCGAACACTTTTCTGTTGTGCTACTCAGGAGCCAGGAGCTCTCTGTTCACAGATTGCTGAAAGCTAAAGAAAAGAGAAGCAAATGGAGGATTTTGTTATTAAAGTTTTCATTTTTAATCAGAGGAATATTTTAGTTAATAGGTTATTCTGTTTTACTCCAACCTTTACAATAATTGGTTCGTTATTAGCTCATCCGGCCGACAGGTGATGACTTTATGCCGTCGTGTCATCCACCGTCTGTCATCCGTCATCGTTCACGTTTCATGAAAATCGCTTCTTCTCTCTCAATTCTTCAGTGATTTTAATTCTTTTCGGCAGGAAGGTAGGTCTGCCTGGGGTGCGTATAGCTTCTACCCAAATTTGCATAATTGCAATTAATAATGAAGATATGGAGTAATTAAGCCCTAACGAGCAGGTTCCACACATCGCTTCTTCTCTCTCAATTCTTCACTGATTTTGATTCTTTCTGGTATGAAGGTAGGGGAACCTAGGGTGCATAGAACTTCTACCCAGATTTACTTCATTACAATTATTAATGAAGTTATGGACTAATGAAGCGTTTAATGAGCAGTTCAACAAAAATCGCTTCTCGGTCAATTTTATATAAATATAAAAAAAATACACTCAAACTCATATATGAGTGTGTATGTATATATGTCGCAATATTTATTGCGCAAGGTGGCCCACTTTAGATCGTTCCTTCTGGACTAGATGGGGCCGGAGTGAGCTACACCGTCACTGACCGTCTCATAAAGAAAAGGAATAATTATGTTCCAGGTCAAAAACTTTTAACCTAGGTGATTTATTTATTTATTGACCTGGGTTTAAATTTTTTTTTAATTAAAAAAATTTTTTTTTTTATTAACCTAGTTTATAATTTCCAACCTCGGTAAAATTTTGAACGATGTAATATTCTTAAAAGGGATTTTCCATCGCTTCTTTTGTCTCTTTCTTCCATCCACTTCCCCTCTGTCTACACCTACCAAGTATTTCCTCTCGTCTGTCTGTCTGTCTACCTATTCCTGTCTACCTAATTAGCATTTTTAAAACTATTTTCATACTTAACCAGGATTCAAACTCTGAACCTTCTGATTCTTTACCTCTATTGTTATTCTATTGCTGTTCTGCTAAGCACTGGTTTTAGGCATTTTTTTTCTTGTACAGTTCTTTATTTTATGTACAGTTTATTTTTAACTTTTATTGTTGTATTCTAACTTGGACTCTATTTTTATGGAGCGATTTCTGGCACAAGAATTTCCTTCAGGATGAATAAAGTTTTATCTTCTCATAAACGCCGACTGTGACTCTGTGCAGGACAAAGCAGTTACTGAAGATGAATTAAAGCAGCATGTTAAGGAGGCGTGCTCATTGGGGATAGATTAGGGATAAAATTAGCTCATGTTTAAAGTCACAAATTCTGTAAAGCTGCTTTGCAACAAGGTCTTGTTAAAAGCGCTATAAAAATATACTTCAAGTTTCACGTCAAGTTTATCATGCTGTATCATACACTGCCTTGTTAACGAGCGTGACTTTTTTTTTTTTTTGTCGTGCAAGCTTCATATCTGACCTCCTGACCCTGCCCACATGAGAGTAAAAAAAACGCCTACTCCTGTGACTTTTTCTTGGGTCCCAAAGGATCCCAGAAGTAACATTCAGACCTGAGAACTCTGTATTCATTTTAATACTGACAGTTAAACTTGATTTTTTTTTTTTTGTTTTTTTTTTTTAAGCAACAAAACCAATCAGGTGTTTATGAAGGAAGCTTTTGCTGCAGTGTGAATGGACCGTATCGGACACATCGACGTTTTAGACTCTTGGTAGTTTGAGGAAGTGAATCAGTAACATTAGTGTTAGAAATCACTTGCTATGAATCTGAAATGCAATGTTTATTTCAGTTGCCTTTTTTCAATATCACTCTATAGTGTCATGATTTCTAATCCCGTTATCCGGTGTCACCCAGAAGAGGACAGGTTTTCTTTTGAATCTGCTTCCTCTCGCGTCAACTTCAGGTATCATTTAGGGATCAAAATCTACATTCAAATTTCTATAAAGCAGCTTTGTGACAATGTCCTATCCATGTTAAAAGCGCTCTACAACTGAAACTGTATTGTATTGAATTAAATTGAATAGAATCTCCTTTGTATGATCTTGTACAGCATTAATGACACACTAACAGTTATTCCACGAAATCGAGTCGGACATGAGCTGATAGTCAGCTATAATCCGTGTACGACGAGATTGAGTGGAATAACTGTTTTATTCTATCCACATTCACTGGATTTTGAGAAATGAAGCCTTTTTTTTTTTTTTTTTTTTTACCCCCAAATTCGATGAATAAAAACTTTTATACAAAACGTCTGACAAAATAATTTCTGCTTAGTCGGACTTCTTAACCTATCACTGGCTGCACAAATTGACTTTAGTGTTTTTTTTTTTTTTTTTTAAATTATTTAAAAAAAATTTTTTGTGGAAAGTGCCGTCTCACTGTCGTGCCGAGGTATAGAATAGCTTTAGACATATTTAATTCTTCCTTGGACATTTCAGTTCTGTAATTTTCAAACTTTTAGCTTTTGGACCAGTCTAAAAAAAAATAAATTCAACAAATTTTAATGCTTAAAGATGAAGAATGTAAACAAACCAGTGAAATGACAGGAGCAATTTGTGAAAAATGCGATAATAATAATCTCATCTCATCATCTGTAGCCGCTTTATCCTGTTTTACAGGGTCGCAGGCAAGCTGGAGCCTATCCCAGCTGACTACGGGCGAAAGGTGGGGTACACCCTGGACAAGTCGCCAGGTCATCACAGGGCTGACACATAGACACAGACAACCATTCACACTCACATTCACACCTACGCTCAATTTAGAGTCACCAGTTAACCTAACCTGCATGTCTTTGGACTGTGGGGGAAACCGGAGCACCCGGAGGAAACCCACGCGGACACGGGGAGAACATGCAAACTCCACACAGAAAGGCCCTCGCCGGCCCCGGGGCTCGAACCCGGACCTTCTTGCTGTGAGGCGACAGCGCTAACCACTACACCACCGTGCCACATGCATATACTTTTTTTTTTTTTTAAACAGAAGCTTTCTTCATGTCCCAATGCTATAATTATTCTCTTCTGATTCTAATTTGGCCTCATTTTCTATCAAATGTGCTTCAGAAATGAAAGAGTTACTGTCCTGAAAACATTAAAATCGAGTTCTCCAATGAGATTGTTTTGTTTGTTGTCTCTAGGCTGAGAAGAGTTGAGAGCTGCTCACTCATTGGTTAGGACTTCACTGCCGGGACAGAAGGCCATGGCAGTGTCTGTTTATGTAGGAAGTGACAGATGAAGACAGATTAACCAATCAGATTTTGATTTATAGTGGGAGGGACCAAAACTTTATCGCCCTCAGCCTTCTCGAAGGCCAACACAGGCTTAACCGCAAGTCGGTGCTGTCAGCGCAGCAGTGAAGTCACCTTCCAGCCGGTGTAGCGTTCATCAGTAGTGTTAGCGAATGCTAATAAAGCAATCAAGTCAGTGCTATCGAGAGCTACAGGCTAACGACCGAGAAAAAGATTTCTGTCTCCAGACTCTTCTTCCACGCTGCACGCTCGCTACAGTATTTTTCACTCAGACTTAAGGATTAATTTCCCTGTGTAATTTACTGAGTTACTTTTAAAATCTACATCGACAGCTACACACAACGGAGCGACCTGGCAGCCTGACGCTAATCCCTTACAGAATCCTTTACCCTGTTGCTTTTTTGGTGTCTGCCTAAGTTTTGGCTGAGCTCAAGTCTCAACTCTAATCGAACCTAATAATTCAACACTGTACTGTATGTTTCTTGCTAGCAAGAAAATGGAATGTGATGTTTGTATCTCGTTGTAAAAGTGTCAAAACACACTATTCTAATTTTTAATATTTTTTGTACTGTGTGTGACAAAGGCCAATACACATTTCATAGTTGTGACGTTGCGTCGAGTTTGGTGGAAATGGTAACGAAACAGGGCCGTAGTGTTCCCTCAGAAACGTTCACTGTAGGGTCACAACAAAATTTCATAGAGGAATCTTTCCCAGAAGAGCAAATATGGGCATGTAGACAACACACACACACACACACACACACACACTTGTTTTACTGTCCTTGTGAAGGACAAGTCAAGTCAACTTTATTGTCAAATATGCTCTACATGCTCGACATACAGCATAGATGAAATTTCAGTCCTCTCTGACCCACGGTGCAAACAGGCAATGCAATAAATAAAAATAGAATAATTGAAAAAAACAATACAAACAGTATAAACACTCTAGATAAGAACTAGACATGAAATAAGCAGTATAAACAATAAACTAGCAGCTGTTAAGATGAGGTAGTGCGGAATAGTGCAAATGAGCGAGGTAAAGTGAGATGTGCGGTCCCTGAGTTCAGTGTGTTAATGAATGTTGAGTGTGTGTGTGTTGGGGGGGGACTGTGAGGGTGACATGATGTCAGATGCTGAAGGGGGGGCAGGGGGGGGTGTGGGCGGGCAGAATCTGTGGCAGAGGGGGGAGGAGGGGCAGAACAGGGAGGGAGTTGAGCCTCCTGACCGCCTGGTGAAAGAAACTGTCCTTGAGCCTGCTGGTTTTGGCCCGGAGACTCCGCAGTCTCCTCCCCAACGGCAGCAGGCTGAAGAGGCTGTGAGATGGGTGGGTGGGGTCACCTGCAATCCTGATGGCTTTGCAGGTGAGGCGGGAGTTATAAATATCCATTAGAGAAGGGAGAGAGACACCAATGATCCTCTCAGCTGCTCTCACGTTGCGCTGCAGAGACTTGCAGCAGGACACGGTGCAGGCGCCGTACCACACGGTGATGCAGCTGCTCAGGATGTTCTCGATGGTGCCTCTGTAGAAAGTGTGCATGATGGGGGCTGGGACTCTTGCTCTCCTCAGTTTGCGGAGGAAGTACAGACGCTGTTGGGCTTTTTTGGCCAGTGATGCGGTGTTGTTGCTCCAGGACAGGTCTTCAGAGATGTGCACACCCAGAAACTTGGTGCTGCTCACCCTCTCCACTGCAGCACCGTCGATAGATAGTGGAGCATGCTGGGTGTGCGGTCTCCTGAAGTCCACAACAATTTCCTTCGTCTTCTCCACGTTCAGACGGAGATTGTTGTCCTTGCACCACATGGCCAAGCGGCTCACCTCACTCCTGTAGATTGTCTCATCGCCATTGCTGATGAGACCCACCACAGTCGTGTCATCCGCAAACTTAATGAAGAGATTAGAGCTGGATGTTGGTGTGCAGTCGTGGGTCAGCAGAGTGAAGAGGAGGGGGCTCAGCACACATCCTTGGGGGGCCCCCGTGTTCAATGTGATGGTGCTGGAGGAGTTGCTGCCGACCCGTACAGACTGTGGTCTCCCCGTCAGGAAGTCCAGCAGCCAGTTGCACAGGGAGGTGTTGAGTCCCAGCTGGTCCAGTTTATGAATGAGCTGCTGAGGAATGATTGTGTTGAATGCTGAGCTAAAGTCTATGAACAGCATTCTGACATACGAGTCTTTTGTCTCCAGGTGGGTGAGGGCTGAGTGGAGGGCAGTGGAGATGGCGTCATCGGTCGAACGGTTGGACCGATATGCAAACTGGAAAGGGTCCAGGGCGGGGGGGAGGGCAGACTTGATATGCTGCGTGACTAGCTGCTCGAAGCACTTCATGAGGATGGGAATGAGTGCGACAGGGCGGTAGTCATTGAAAACCGGTAGTGTCTGATAGTTATTCTTCTGAGGACAGTTGGTTCTCACCACGATATAAAAACATCCATGAACACACACACACACGTTTGTATATGTACAGCAGTGTGGGTAATGAGGAATTTTAAGCACACTGTCACAGGATGGACAAGTCTGAAATGTTGTCTCTGTCCAAATTTCAACCAAAGGCTTGGAACAATGCAGCCGGGGGTCTGGGACCCGCCTTAGGGCCCCAGAAGCTGAAGGGCTTTAGATACCTGAAGATGCTTCTCAGCTATTTCCAGGCACATTTTTGTGATCTTCAAAGGCCAAATTACACTCAACATTAGTTGCTAATTACACTACAAATTGAATATAATTTTTTTGCCGCAAGGCATCGTGGGATACAAATTTTAAACCGGAGAGAAAAATGGAGGACGCGAGTGTGCGAATGAAACGTGAAAGAGCGACTACAGTAACGGAAAGCGAGAAAAGATGTTATGTTCTATACGAAGGAAAGGAAACGCAGGACCAAACTAATAAATATGGGCGCTCAGCGAGCACCTCGGTGTGATCAGCTGTTCGTTTAGTGACAGAATGATGGAACTGTCAGTGCACGCTCAAAGGGAAACCTGTAGATGGCAGTAATGCAACACTGTGGATGCCAGCTGCTGTAAAACCCAAAAGAAGAAGGTGGTAAACCTGCGCATGCGCACACGGACTTCCTCTGTCTGCTTGACTGCGCCAAGTGAGTGATTTCATGCACATTATTTGCTTTAATCCCCTCAAATTAAATAACTTCCCAGCCACAGAATGGCCTGATATTTTGTGAGATATTACAGAAATAAACAGATCACAATCACCACATTTCAGACGGAACTAAATTTCACCGATTTTATGAAATCAAAAGGCCGTCTAGCTTTCAAGTCGACATAAATTTGTGTTGTCTAGATCCTGCAAATGAGCAGGTGTGTGTGTGTGTGAGAGAAACTTGGAAGACATGTTTATATGATCATAGGCTTGTGAGATGGGACGTCATGTAGGATTTTGAATGTTGTAATATAATAATGTAGGTTAGAATGTGTCTTTGTGGTCCTAAAGGAGAGAGATGTGAGTGAGAAATTATATTTTTATAAAACTGATGATAAATTTTATTCGTGATGTTTGTCAATTGGCACATGCCTGAGTTTCCTGAGACATTATGGGTGATGATGATGATGATGAGACAGAAACTGAAGTGACCGACATAAATTTAAAAAGAGCAGTGCAAAAATCACTAATAAACACGTCATAACCTTTTGAGTGTGTGTGGGTGATATTACCTTGTAAAGTTAGATATAACCTCACCACCCTATCTATGCCAAGCTCCTTTAAAAAAATATAAGCCCCGAGAAAACTCGACTTCGCCCCGTGGTCTTTTCAGTAGCTAGAATAGAAACTCCCCTGGTTCCTTCTGAAGATCTTTGCTCTGGACTCGATCCAGATTCAGTGTGCATGAATAATGAGAAGAAAACAGTGGTGAGTGAGACTGTGCGAGAGCAGCCATGCAACACTTATTTGTCACACACGAGTCAGCAGATCGCATGAACAAGTGTAAAACGCAGCAGTCACTAAATGTCAAACCAAACACGCACACTGTTTCTGAGAAGCTCACAGCATTAAAATGGACGTTTTTTTCTCGTCACAAGTTGTCGCAACATCAAAAATTTGAAAGGGTTGAGTGAAGGACAAAAATATATCGCGAAGACATACCTGAAGACTTTTCTCTGATGCACATTTTATATAATCGTGTATATGGTTTATATCCTGTAGGTCTCAAACTGTCAGCAAAACAACTGTCGCTTTTATTTCATGTTTACAAAAAGTACATTATAACGTGTATATGAGGGGAGTCCTGGGTGTGGCTTTAAACTGGAACCGGTGGTGAGTCTCAGGTCCAGGAGGACTTGAGTACTGGGGAAAGTGGAGTTACCCCTTAATCACCATTGCTCCCAGGTTCACTCTGAACTGGAGTGGTAACACCTGCCTGGGTTCCGGTTATGGCTTAAACAGTACATCACCAATAAGGTGCTGGCAGCAGGGCGCTTTTTGGTGCAATGTGGCAGATGAACCCAACAGGGTCAATGGTGCACCACCAGATGGCATGGGGAAGAGCCACTCAAATGGCCAACGGATGGCACTACTTGGCAAGGCAGTTGTCACTGCGGGGCAACTTCCATACCCATCAGGTCTGTAGCACTTTTGTGCACCACTTGGCATCAGGTCTGGAGGTCCAGAGGGACAGTACGATGGGGTCATGACATCGTTTGTCTTACCTTCCTGTGCAAGGCACTTCGTTAGGAGAGGAGAATAGTATAGGAGAGCTCATGAGGTCAGACATTCCGTGGCAGCTCGGCCAGGCCGTTTGTCCTGCTGCTGCAGGCGACTCTGTCTCTCTGGTGCGGGCCTCGCAGCCCATCTGCATTTCTGCGCATCCTAACGAAGCGGTCATCATCGCTCGCGATGGACATCCAATGATGATATGAGGGGTGACTAACTTTTGAGCCTCCAGGAAATCAAAGCCAATAGACATCTTTTAATGCTTTTAATTTTCAACATAATCTTCCTTCAAGTCAACACACTTCTTCCACTGGTGGTGAAACGCCTGGATCCTGCTGGAGTAGAAGTCCTTAGTTTGGGCCCTGAGTTAGGCGTCCACAGCCTCCCTGACCTTGGATCGTCTTCAAGGCTCTCCCTGCCATGCTTGAATTCTGTGACCCATCGTTTGACCGTGGGATACAAAGGAGCATCTTCCCCTAGTGTGTTCACCATATTCTCATGGATCTCAGATGGAGTCATGCCTTTCAACTGAAGATACTTGATCACGTACCGGTACTCAGGTTTCTCAGTTTTCACGATACCTGTCAAGTGCGTTCACTTCGAGAGCCTGCAAAAAGGAAACGAAAGCTCTTAGGATCAAGAAACTTGGGTAGCACAGTAATGTTATTTGGCAGATTATGGTGACTAAATTTTAATTTGCCTGTCTCACTGTTTTCTGGGCGAGGCTCAAAACTTATCACTCACCCCTCGTATTATATAAATTATTATGCATTATTTATCATTTAATAATCAATCGATCATTGATCTTTTTTTGAAGATTGCAAAATGTTAATATACAGTTGTCTGTTTCTGATCAGGATTTGTATTTCTAAAACATTATTAATACATTATATTTTCATTCATCCATCCATCCAGTTTACATTTCTGTTCAAATCTATTAATTTAACTCTGCACATTTGCAGAGTAGCACTTACAATTTTTAGCCTGTTGCTATAGTGATATAGGAGACAGCTGAAAACTATCAAGTACACTATATGTCAACACATTTGCATGTGGTTCTTCTCCAGAATGTTGTCACCAAGTTGGAAGCACACGACTGTAGAAGACATCTTTCTATACTATAGAATTAAAATTTCCTTTCACTGGAACGAAGAAGCCTAAGCCTGTTCCAGCATGACAGTGCTCCTGTGCACAAAGCAAACTCCATGAAGACATGATTTGCCAAGGTTGGAGTAGAAGAACTTGAGGGCCTGTTTACACGAGGACGCTGTCGGGTAAAAATGACTAAATATTTTATCGGAAGTGCCTTTCGTCTACACGGGGACGGCGTTTCCGAGGCTGAAAAACGGATAAAATTGAAAACGCCTTCCAGAGTGGATAAGTTAACCCTTTGGTGACTGACCCCTTGAAAATGGTTCCTCCAGGAACGATGACATTTCAGTTGTCAAGACAACGGAAAAACTAAAATACAAAAACAGAAAGATACGTCACAATGCTCTTGTGCACAAAACAAAATGCTCTTGTATTTTAATTTTTCCGTTGTCTTGACAACTGAAACGTCATCGTTCCTGGAGGAACCATTTTCAAGGGGTCAGTCACCAAAAGGTTAAAAACAGCCCCCGTTGCATATCCGTCTAAACTACCCAATACGCGAAACTCTGCTCGGATCTGCTCACGTCGGGTACGCGTTTACGTCATACATATGTCATATACTGTACATGCCAGCCCGGGAAGTAAGAAAGTAAGTAAAAAAGTAAGAGCATGTCTGATTACGTCGATCCAACGGACCTTCAAGCTGCTCTGGCAGCTTTAATAAACGTCCAGGAGTCCTTCGAACATCTATACCGAATCTGCACATATACCGTTAATGAACAGAGGCGGGTATAGCATGCTCTTACTTTTTTACTTACTTTCTTACTTACCATAGCCAGAGTAGTCAAAGTTTTCGCGGCGCAGATGTGCAGATCAGACAAGACGGAAGACATTGCGCATGCGTGCAGACATAGCGGAGGTCTTTCACAGCACCACCTAGCTGCCTGGCATGCACATCCAATTGAATTCCACACATTTATGCGTCACCGTATAGACGCAGATTTCCTCCTTGAAAACGGTCGTGTAGACGCGGAAAAAAGTGAGAACGAAAACGGACTTTTGCGTTTTTGTTTCAGACCGTCCCCGTGTAAAGTGGGCCTGAGTGTCCTGCACAGAGCCTGGACCTCAACCCCGCTGAACAGAAGCAGCACAGCCATGTCACAAAATCTGTTAGGAAGCTTCCCAGAAGAGTGGAGGTTATTATAACAGCAAAGGGAGCTAAATCTGGAATGGGATGTTCAATATTTGACATACGAGTGTGATGGTGAGGTGTTGACATACTTTTTGGTCGTACAGTATAGTGTATCATCATGCAGGACCGGTTGGTTGCTGCACTTCTGTAAAAACATACAGTATTAACCCACTTATCCATTGACCTGTATGAAGGCTTAGAATGTAAACAACCCAGCGAAATGACAGGAGCAATTTGTGAAAAATGCGATGATAGTAATTCTTGAAAAAAAAAATTTCTTACCATCAAATACTTTCATTCCGTATTTTGTTGCCCTTTTTTTTTTATTTCTTGGTTTTGTTTTCGAGCAGTTTTTATTTTGTCCTCGGTTGGTTCAGCAACACGTGCCGCCATTTTGTTTTTCTTCTTTCGGGTTTTTTGGTGGTTGACAAACCAACTTAAAGGTGCATTACTGCCACCGACTGGGCTGGAGTGTGGAACGGGAGATACTGGGGGAGGAAAAAAAAATTCTTTTAGCTATTGGGCAATTCCATGTAAATGTCAACCTCACCATGCAAAAATAAAGCAATATGTAATACATCAAAACCACTCCCAGAGATATCACCTCGGCCTGTATTTTACAGATGTGAATAAGTTGAACCAATTTGTCACAAGAATTGTTCCCTTCGCCTTATTATGTCAGTCTTTCTTTCTTATAATGTAAACCCCAAGCTAAAATCAACTTTGATCATGTACAATTCTATATTATTGCCACAAGCCACAGAAATGTATGCTAAAATCCACAAAACAGCAAAACAATAGCCATCCTAAATATTATTTAAGAACTTTGATAGTTTTAGCTGATATTTAGAGAGTTTTTCAAAGGGTTATGGTGGTTAAATTGCTGATTTTCTAAACATATGCCATGTCTATTTCAGACGCGTCACATCCATAACGGAATTTCGTCACATCCATAACGCTGACTTTTCCTTCCGAAACTCTGCATGAAATACAAAATATTTTAAACGAAGATTTTTTAATATTCACCTTGGACCCCTCTATCAAATGGATATCTCCATTTCGACATTAGGTTTACAATTTCACAGAGTTTGATAAAAATGTACAGTCACCCAAGAAAAGTGATACTTTTTCTGTCACATCCATAACGCATCTTTTATTGGCATTTCCTGGCATGCCCTAGATGTACTATGGGAATTGTTCTTGTTCTATCACTTCTCCAGTATGGTACAGCCTTAAAATATGCAACACCTGTTTAAATACTGGGAGACAATAAAACATGCACTGGGTCATTTGTTGCCATTTTGAGTTCAAGTGTCACGTCCATAACGCTGGAATTGCTCTATTTCTGTTTCTTTTAAATGACAAAGTGACTTGATGTGCTCTGCCATTTTGTTTTTCTCTACTCACGGTATATGAGCTGATAGTCTAGTAGTAGAGTAGCCAATAAGGGTGCACGATTGCTCATATCCAGTGAATGTGGAGAGAATAATACAAGTATACAGTGCACTGAGATACTGTTTCTTTCAGGATCTTTATGGTGCACTTATAAAGCAAATGGAAGATAAAGTTCAGGGTGGTAACAGAAATGCTCTGTCATCTTTCCTTCCTTATGTAACCTCCTCTGTTTGCTGGAAGTGTGCGTGTGTGAGAGAGAGAGAGATTGTATCTCCTCCTCATGATCATCTCATTACCACTCGATCATACGGCGCCTCTAATTACTTGCTCTTGATAATTCCTCCATTTTAGTTGGAGAACAGTCGTGATATCTGACTCATGTTCTGCTCAGGACACCCGCAGGCTGACTCACACCTTCTCTAATGGACCGTTTCACGCTTTGACATCGTCTGAAACTGTAATGGACTACAGCTCGATCCAAACTCCGCAGTCAGAGTTATGCACATCAGAGAGAGTCGTTTAGCATCACTACACGCATCACGCAGCAGCTCTCTGGTCCAGTTCGGTGCTTTTATCGCCCCTGGTGGTTCTGACTTTCATCCATTTCAGGATGTTGAACGGTCTGACAGGTTTAAGACCAATCACGGCCTCACTGGCTCTGAACGCCCCGAGATTTCTGCGCAAGAGAAAAGGAGAGCGGCGCTCTTGTGGTTTTTAAAGCTCCAAACATGCGTACAAATCACAGATTCTCGATATTCATAAGCAGGCTGTTTCTGTTCCATTTTAAAGGAGCAGTTTGGTTTGTCATTTTAAAACTTGCTGCTTATGTTTTTTACATTGATAAAACCTTCCCTTTCCCTGACGCTCTCTGGAAGAAAGGCATATGCGGTACGCATCATGAGTTTTTGCTTTCTGAAGGGTTAAGGAGCTTGTTTCCGTAGCTTTTAGATTTGCATTTTACGCATCACCCTGGTACCGGTATGTATAAATAATTGTCGTAACACTGTTCACTTTTTAACGTACGCTGATTGCACAACATTTGACTTTTTATGTATACAGGACTACGATGCTGGTGAACTCTCAAATCCGGTTGGTCAGAAGGTGATTATTTTTTTGTAACAGCAGCACTGTCTTTTTATTTCTGCTACAGATCATAACTTTATACTGTATTAGTTCACTTGCTGTAATACATTATCCTTTCTATAGACACCACTGACTCAGGGACGTGTATGGTGTATTAAAGATGGCCTTTTTTTATTTTATTTTATTAAAACAAAGAAAATAGTTGACATGGTAAAGCTTTCTCTAGGCATTTATGGAAGTATCACCGGTTTGTTTTCCGGTCAGAAGGTTTTCTAGTTTATCTGTAATGTGGTGGTGTTGGTGTTTGTGGTGTTGTTGGTCTTATTAAATGAAAGGATGAGAAAACTGATCAACGGATGACTGTTGGTTTCCAGCTGCTGTAATGTAAGTGATAACAGGAGTTAAGTTGTCTTGTGGCTGTTCCACAACATGAAATGTAACTATAAATGGATAAAAAGCATTTGTCGTATTTAATAAAGAAAAATGAAAGGAAAATAATCAGTTTTGATGTGGTAACAGTTAGCCTGCATCACCTCAGGTTACATCACACCGCCTCTTCTTGATTATTTTCCTGTAACCATATACCATGTCAGATTGATTTTGATTTGATTTGATTTACTTTATTGATCCCAAAGTGGGAAATTGTTTTGTTACAGCAGCAAGTTATCAGACATGCGGAAAGAAAGACACACACTGTATGATGCAAAATAGAATTTAGAGAAAAAAATCCCAAGAACAAGCTGATTATACAGTATACAGATAAAAATGTAAATGATAAAAAAAAAAATCTATGTATGTGCTTTGTGCATTAACAGTGCTAAAAACAAAACTTGTGATGAATGAAGATAAAATCTGTGCAAGAGTGGCAGTATCAAACGGAAGATAAACTAGATTGAAACTATGACTAAAGTCACAGTAATTTGGACTAGCTGACCTTTGCATAGCTGCCAACTACTACGAATAAATCGTATTTATTACGATTTGTCGTTTTGATTACGAAAATACGAATTTACTACAATAAAATATACGATTTTGCCAATTTTCATGGGTCATTTTCAAAGTCTATCACCGGTGGGATTCGTATTTGATAAAACACCGCTTCGTTCCAAGCGGCAGATACTGCGCCAAATTTCATTGGCTATTGCTTGTTCTCTCAGCCAATCAATGATGCTATTGGATCATCCATGGCACGCTATCGTCTGGCCTTTGTTCACAAAGTTTCTGAACAAAGCATGGCGTTTCAAGCTTTTGTTATGAAGATGTAGCGTAGTACTAATCTCTAAAGAAAGCATGGCTAAGGGGAAGGGCCAGCGCTTCAAGGACTCGTACCGAGAGGAGTTTCCCTTCATTTCTAAGTCAAGTAAGGGCGATCACTACGCGTTTTGTTCTCCATGTCGGCGAGACATTTATGTGGTGCAATAACATCAACTGTTGACTGAGTAAGCTCTAGTCTATTTCTTTAATGTGTACTTTGTCAAAAGTTATATGTGCCAATTGCATTGTTTGAAGTTTTTGCCTGATTCACTGACTATTTTCATACATTGTTGAAAAGAACTTTGCAAATTAATGTAAGATGATAGTTTAGTTTGTAGAATAAATTTTGTCAGACTATTTTGTTTGTGTAATTTTTCAGGGTAGTTTTGCTAGAAAGCTTTGGTGGCGGCGGGGGGGAAGCCCCTCCACCAAGACTCAGTACCCAACCTTGTATTACTATTTACAATTTCGGAATGTTGGCAGCTATGCCTTTGTCCTGCCGCCCTGAACAACAACAAAACTGACTGGAAAAGAAACTCATGAATATTGACAGAGTTATAAGTGATTGAAAAAAATCCTGTTTTTCATGGATTATTCCAGATCAGCGATCCAGATCAGCACCAAAAGTCATAGCAACGTAATTCAGCCCAGATGTATTCTTCATGTGAAATTTGATGATTGGTTGAAAACTGAGGGAGAAATAGCATCCTAAAAACAATAATAATAATAAAGTCGAAAGATTGAGAGTGAGAGTAACAATTTGTACTACGTCTGCTAGTGCAAATTAATGAATAAATAAACCCAAACTCTAATGGTGCAGAAGTGATTAATGACGGTCAACAGACGAGCTCTGGCAGTGCAGAGGAACAGGGTCATAAACAAGCCTACACAGCAGAGAGGTCAGAGTTCACTCTGTCAGACAGAGGTGTTATTGTACAGGATGATGATGGCTTGGGGCAGGAAAGATTTCCTGTATTGATCCCTACGACAGCGACACTGTAACGATCTGTTGGAGAAGGTGATCCTCTGTCCAGTGTGTGGTGGAGAGAGAGGGTGGTCAGGATTATCCATGATGGAAAACAGTTTGTTCAGAGCCCTCCTCTCCACCACAGCCTCAGATGTGTCCTGTTTGCAGGTGATTACAGAGCCAGCCTTCTTTTAGTTTGTTGTGTCTGTTGGTGTCGCTGGCTGGTCCTGTTGTGTCTGTTGGTTAGTTCTGGGTGTGACTTTAAACTGCAACCGGTGGTGAGTCTCAGGTCCAGGAGGACTTGAGTACTGGGGAAAGTGGAGTTACCCCTTAATATCACCATTGCTCCCAGGTCCGCTCTGACCCGGAGTGGTAGCACCTGCCTGGGTTCCAGCTACGGGTTAAATTGTACATCACCAATAAGGTGCTGGCAGCAGGGCGCTTTTCGGTGCAATGTGGCAGATGAACCCAACAGGGTCAGTGGTGCATCACCAGATGGCATGAGGAAGAGCCACTCAAATGGCCAACGAATGGCATCACTCAGCAAGGCAGTTGTCACTGCGGGGTGACTTCCATACCTGTCAGGTCTGTGGTACTTTTGTGCACCACATGGCATCAGGTCTGGAGTTCCAGAGGGACAGTACGATGGGGGCACAACATTGATCGTCTTACCTTACTGTGCAAGGTGTTTCATTAGGAGAGGAGAATAAGTCTGGTGCGGGCCTCACGGCCCATCTGTGTTTCTGTGCATCCTAATGAAGCAATCATCGTCGCTAGCGATGGACAGCCGATGACGATGATGTCGCTGCTCCTCCAACAAACCACTGCAAAGAAAAGCACACTGGCCTCAACAGACTGATAAAAGATCTTCAACATCTTGCTGCACAAGTTGAAGGATCTCTGCTTTCTTTTTTAAAATTTAAGTGTGTTCCATGTTTGTCTCGTTTAATGGTTGAGTTTCATAAAAAAGTAGGATATAAATAGTTGTGATGCTGATTTCTTTTTCTTCTCATTATTATTATTATTATTATTATTATTAAAAGGCTGTATTTATTATCAGAGTTTAATAAGCTGTCCTCATTTTCGACTTTCATTAACGGACTCCTAAGCATTAATCTTTAAGTGTAAGGTCAAACATGGACACTGGAGATATATATATTTTAAATTCTGTTTGAAGGTCATATGTTTAGGAAATGATATGACCAGGAACCCGAGACTGTCCATCCTTTCCTAAATTGGATTACCTAATTCAAAGGCAATTAGATCCAGATGCTTCTTTTGGCTTTCCCTGGAGGAGTGAGGAGGATCTTTAGCACGCTGTCATTCTCTCGTGTGTCTACAGAGTTCTTCAAACAGACGGCAGAGCGACAGCGTGCTAAAGACTCACTTCCTACCTGTTCCTCCAGGGAAAGCCGAAAAGAGGCTGTTGGATCACACTGCTCCGTGAGCCAGACACCTTGTAGCATCGAGAGACTGATGTATTCTCCATCACAGATGAAAAACACACACATTATTTTAAAAAGAAGAAGAAGGAAAGCTGTACACTATAGCAGAGCGTGACCGTTTGGTCTGGAGCTTGTATTCCTGTGCTAGGCGTAATGCACCATCACTGGTTTGTTTTATCCTCCGCCATTTTTTTCACACATCGTCACTGACATTACCATCAGCAACGCTGTCTGTCTTTTCAATTCAAGTTAAATATGAACTGTAGGGATGAGTGATGTGTCAGTATGGATACTGATATCAGGATTGGTTCTGAAAGTATGCTCATTATTTATTTGTACTTGTATTGATAAATACCATGTGATGCAATGTGGTGTAATTATAGTGTACAATGAGCAGAAAAAATACTAATCTGAATGCATTTCACGGTTAATGATGGCACTTGAAGCAAATCAGACTGCAAACTGTGCTCTGGGAAGCTATCGTGAAGAGGAACGACACTACAGCATCTTGTAATATACGTAACCTGATCAAACATCATCTGGTGTTTTAAGCAGGATCTCAAATAAAGAGTACGATAATGGTGTGAATGGTTGTTAAAAATTAGTGCCAAGTACAGTGAATTGCGCGCATGCACGGCGCAGTGAAGCTAGCATGCGACATAACTGTTTGCATCAGAGCACTTCACATCAGCGAGCACTGAGTACTGTTTAAATTCTATCATCTTTTATATCTTACATAAAACATGGCACAAGGAGTTCATTAATCGCAGCACAAAGCTAAATAAAATGCTCTGTCATGCCCTAGATTGATTAGTTTATCTAGTTGATTAATGATTAGCTTGATTGATTGATTAGCTAACTAGTTTAATGATTTTTGGATTGTTATTGGTGTCGGTATCATAAAGCAGTGGTTCTTGAACATTTTGTACCCAGGGACGCCTTAAACTGTAAAACGAAATGGGGGACAAACCACGTTCCTGCTGGGTTCTGAAAAATATTTTTTCACATTTTTCCTTGAAAAATCAATTCAAAGAAGTATTCACGTTTTCTTATTTTTTTTTCTTCACTTAGTCTGTATTTTTTTTTTCTTCGTTACCGACTTATCAAAGTGGACTTGATATGCAGGTTTATACCAACCAAATTGGCACAATTAAATTATTTGTACAGATCCAGCTCGTCCTCTCCACTATGCCCAGGTCAGACAGCAGACTGAAACTAGTTTTCGTCTACCTGCGATAACACAATCTGGTCTGTGACGACGCAGATGATGGCAGAGTGTTGCAGAGGGTCTTTAGTAGAAGCAGGTTGACGCGAGTGGATCACGATCTGTTCACATTTCAGCCGCGACTCGCTTCCAATCGGTGCAAATAGCAGGTTGACGCATGTAGAGGCAGGCGGTCGTGCAACGCTTGAGCGACCAATCACGAGTTGATTTGGTTTGGAGTGTGTGGAGAGGAAGGCAAAAACACGTTCACACGAACTCTGGGACTTCCACGATACTCATAGCCAAATTCTTAGAGTTAATTTCCCAGTGTTAAGCAAAAGTGTTAAACTATAGAGTTGAAATGACGCTGTAAAAAGTTGATTTAACTTTAGGAAGTGTTAAATCAACACTGCAGAGATTGGGACAAAATAAACACCAGCCATAGTGTTAAAACTGACTCTGAGTTGATTTAACGCTGTAAAATTTGCTGTGTACACTTCAGCCTTACCGTGCCCGGTCAAACGGCTCTATCTTATCATACAGGAACAAAACAGAGGTCACGTGTTCCCTCAACGTTACTCTTGAGTTGAGGCGTAAAAAGAAAAGGAGCTCGTTAACAGACACCCATTTCCAGCAACTAACAGAAAACGCAAGCGCGAGCTGATGACTCCGCCTCTCTAAGTAACACAGCATGTCTTAAAGGAACATTTCACAGTTTTGACTGTTAGTGTCTGACCACAATGAAGGATTTGGTGCAAAACGCCTGTGTCCTTTCGCCAACCGATCGGTCGCAGGTCGCAGCATGTGTCTTTCTGCTGTCTGACCTGGGCATTGCAGATTAAAATTTGGGCTCCACTCCAGACTCTAATAAGAGAGACCTGATTTGGGGCCCCTGTGCACCATCAAGCTAAAATAAACCTCTTTAGTTTGAGCTCACTGAAGGTTATTTTAGCAGGGAGTTATTCTAAAGAGGTATTAGGACTCCCTTTAGCCTTTCCTTCAACACAACACTGGATTTACAATTGAACAGAGTCGAGAAGAATCTGGGAACAAACAATGAAGGAATACGAATTTCCCCTCGATTTACGAACCGAACACAGAATGACGCTGCGTTTTACATCATATGTTCACCACGGGGACTCAACACGCCACGGGGACTCAACACGCCACGCTGCCCGAAACATAGCTCCCTTCAGTTGCTTGCCGGCTGACAGCACTTAATTAATTAATTAATTAATTTTTATTTCTTAACTGACCCCTGTATTACTGACGCTGTCCGATGTGCTCAGGGCTCTGAGTGTGTCTCCTCCGTGGCTGTTTCAGCCCTTAAATCATCTTCAGTGCTTGAAGAAGCCCAAAAAAACTTCATCAGCTCAGACTGCACCATTGTTTGGTTCACGCAGAGATCATTACATTACACCACCACACCAGGGTGATTAAGACACACTGCGATTGGTCAAAAGTTTGACGCTCATTTGGTCATTATGTGTCGTCGATTTTTATTGGTCACAAACACGTGCTCATAGTTTACACTCTGACTTCCCGCCGTCTCTTCACTGGGGTGGATTTCTATAAAAGATGACTTACAATAATGATCAAGATGACATATATTTTCTCATCATCACTGATGGATTATGTTCATCAATGACCAGCGTCAGCGGGAACCCTGGTAAAATTCCACAGATCTGTACAGTTTAGATTTATTTCATGAAAATTATTTCTTAAAAAATTAATGATGTTTTTTGGAGCGGTGGAACTTTTCTAGTCCACTGACGGAACACATTAGCAGAGATGCCTACTAGTACGGATTGGCCGTATTTTGTACGGAAAAGTTACGTAAATACAATGTTACGGCAAACGGTGTTATTCTGTACGGAATTATTATAAAGTCTTAAAAAATTCCAGTGAGTTGTTTTTAAATGTCCAAGCGACTTTTTCAATCCATGCGTGATTCACGGCTAGGCTATTTATTTTTACGACAATCGCACATGCTGTGTGTGACATGCACAGATTCCGCACATTTGTTCGCGCTATTTTCGATACGGTAGAATGGCCGTGCATTACACCCAGTCAAAAGGGCAATGGATACGCGCACTGCAAACTGTGTAGAACTGACATTAACATCACTCATGGTGGTCGCGATGACTGCACACGGCATGTCAACTACAAAAAAAAAAAACATATGGAGTATGCTGAAATGGCGAGTCAGGCGGAAAGTAAATCTGGGGGTATCCAGCAGTTTTTTACGAAATCTGTGGATGAAAAGACACGGAACGTGACCCGTGCTGAAGCGGTGATGGTTGACCTGTGCTTGGAGTTGAACTTGCCAATTAGTGCCATGAAATGTGAGTTAAACTTATTCAGTTTCTTTTTACATGTCTGATTTTTATTCACTGAAATATCAAACACTGGCTGGACTTCTTTAATTCAAAGTCTTTTCAGTGTTGCAAGTGCAAATGTACATGTAGTCTGATCAAAAACAGAATTTTATGATTAGTGCTGTTGGGATTGTGGCAAAAAATTGATCATTCCACTGTTTTAAATACAATTATAAATATCATTTTATTCAATGTCTCTTCTGAAGCATTATGCTGAAGTATTTATATATTGGGACATTAAGATAACAATGTCGGACTCTCTTTGGCATGAAATAAGAATTTTTTTTTTTTTATTAGAATCTGTAAACAGGTAGAACATTTTGCCAGGCAATATAATATAATACTTTTGAGGAGTTACATTCAATACCAGTGATTGGTCGTCAACCGTAATGTCTGCAAACAGGATCACTATTGTATTTATAAAAATGTGATATATTGTATGTTCTAGAAATTTGTTGAGTGGAAATTCAGTTGAGATGGCTGCTTGCGTTTTGTTTATTCAATTCACACAAAACAGTTCTTTTTAATAATTTAAATGTTAAACATATTGGTATATACACCTCTTTATAATGGAAATGCGCATAAATTAATGTTACTGAAAGTCATTCCAAAATACTGAAAAATGTTTTCAAGAATACTGAAATTCAAAATTTGGGGTAGGCATCTCTGCATTAGGTCTGAGTTTACTTTGGTGCTTGGACCCCTTGATATAATAATGTGACATTGTGGTTTCCACCTATATAGCAAAAAAAAAAAAAACCAAAACACAACATTCATGGACCCCATTTTGGGAACCAGCGTCATCGAGTACCAAACTACATGCACTCATCGTCTGACAAAATGGTTTTGATGCATCATTCATAGAGATTTATACTGTTATTTATTGCAATAGAAAGCTTCAGAGAAATAAACTTGTGAAAGACATTTTATTTATTTATTTAAATCCGAACCAAACCAAAGCCCCACTTGCTCCACCTGTCCTTCAGCGAACTGATGAGTTGTGTCAGATGTTCTCTGGCTTGGCTGGAATGAAAGCCCACAGCCAGCAGCAGCCCTCAGTGGTTAAGCTTGGACAGCCCTGCTATAAGCATTTGCATTTTCTGAGGTCTAACCAAAGCTTCAGCGAGGACGACTCCTCTTTCTTCTGTTAAACATAGCCATGTTTACATTTCACATCCCCATTTTACATTTGCATTGACATTTGACATTTACATTTATTCATTCGGCAGGCTCTTTTATCCAAAGTGACTTGCCACTGAAACAGAATCCAGTCAGAGCTGTTGAGGAAGCTGACAGTGATGTGAGCGATGATTTGATTGATTTATAAATAAGTGCAAGATGAACGCAGGAATAACAGAGTCGAAGCCCAGCTCTGCTTTCATGCTCCAGAAATAATGGCAGTATCAGTGTTGGTGATTTTCTGACAGCATGGTCTGTTTGCTTCAGTGTTAGTTGTGTAAAATGTTGCAACGGAGTTGTAGGAATATTTACTGATTTCAGCCCAGCGCGGAAAGAAGTAGGGTTCAGAGGTCAAGGGTTAGAGGTCAGAGGGAATGACTTTGGAGTAAAGGGTTTGTTCAGGAGCCCAACGATGCTGGAGTGTGAATCTCTCCACTATCTCGATAATCCGAACATGAGCTGAACTGCAGACGCTCTGAGCGTCGGCTGCTGCTCTGACGCGCACCTTTCTACAGAAACTAAACAAAAACTGCTCGAGTGTGAACGCAGGGGTGCGAACCTGTGGAGGCTGACTGAGCAAATTACTGGAAGGAGGCCTAGAAGAGTTTCTGGGGAATTAACCATGTCATTCCAGCCATCCTTGCTTTCTTCCCTCCTTCCTTTCTTTCTTCCTTTTTCTTTTTGCCATCCTTCCATTCATCCATAAGCCTTTCCATCTTTCTACCATTTCATCCATCCATACTTCCATCCACCTTCCCTTCCTTCCATCCACCTTTTTTTCCTGTGTGCCTTCCTTCTTTTTATCCATCCATCCATCCATCCATCCATCCATCCATCCATCCATCCATCCATCCATCCATCCATCCATCCATCCATCCATCCATCCATCCATCCATCCATCCATCCATCCATCCATCCATCCATCGTATGCCAACAAAGACCCATATAAATGAATTACTTTTTTACTTACTTTTGCCATCTTTCCTTTTACCCATCTTCCTTTCTTTTTATCCATCCATCCATCCATCCATCCATCCATCCATCCATCCATCCATCCATCCTTTCTTCCTTCTTTTTAGCCATCTATCCTTCCTTCCTTCCTTCTTTTTAGCCATCTATCCTTCCTTCCTTCCTTCCTTCCTTCCTTCCTTCCTTCCTTCCTTCTTTTTAGCCATCTATCCTTCCTTCCTTCCTTCCTTCCTTCCTTCCTTCCTTCCTTCCTTCCTTCCTTCCTTCCTTCCTTCTTTTTAGCCATCTATCCTTCCTTCCTTCCTTCCTTCCTTGATTATAACAGGCACTTGCCAACAAAGACCCATATAAATGAATTACTTTTGATGTACTTTTTGCCATCCATCCATCTTTCCTTTTACTCATTTTCCTTCCTTTTTTGTCATCCAGCTGTCCATCCATCAATCCATCCATCCACCTTCCCTTTTACCCATCTTCTTTCCTTTCTTCCTTCCTTTTTGTTATCCATCCATCCTTCTCTTCCTTCCTTTCTTCCTTCTTTTCCTTTATTATAAAATGCACTTGCCACCAAAGACCCATATAAACGAAGAACGATAAAACGGCAATAACTGGGACAAAGTAAAATCCAGGAAGAAAAAAAAAAATCTGTGCTACATTTCACAGATGTGGTGATTTTCATGTCCATGTATTTATTGTTGTACGTGGAATACAATTATAATTACCGCTTCTACATGATGTGTGCTGAACTTTAATTATACATGAAGTGTTTCTCTCTCTCTCTAGTGAGGTCTCTCATCTCAGGGTATGATGTCAGATCCTGTGGCGCAGGATGTGGAGGAGCTGAGGCCGGTGGACTTCATCCAGCTGCAGCAGTACATGGACTGTGAGTGTCGAGTCACTGATCTCACGGTCTCACTCAGCTCACTTCACACACCACGTGTGTGTGTGTGTGTGTGTGTGTGTGTGTGTGTGTGTGTGTGTGTAATGTGTGCCTCAGGGTAAAGGAGGCATATTTGAATCTCAAAGCCAGTGTTTGACTCTCAAACTTGTTTCTCTCTCTCGCCCTCTTTCCTTTTCTCTCTTTCTCTCTCTCACCCTCTCTCCTTTTCTCTCTTGCTCTCGCTCACCCTCTCTCCTTTTCTTTCTTTCTCTCTCTCTCGCTCACCCTCTCTCCTTTTCTCTCACTCTCACCCTCCATTTCTTTCTTTCTTTCTCTCTCTTGCTCACCCTCTCTCCTTTTCTCTTGCTCTCGCTCACCCTCTCTCCTTTTCTTTCTTTCTCTCTTTCGCTCACCCTCTCTTTTCTGTCTCTCTCTCTCGTGCTCTCTCTCACCCTGTCTCCTTTTCTTTCTCTCTCTCTCTCTGTCTGTCTGTCTGTCTGTCTGTCTGTCTCTCTGTGTCTCCAGACTGCAGTTTGAAGGTGAAAGATGTGCTGAGGGAGTTTGATGCAGACGGCCGTTTGGCTCAGTACAGGCACGGGGAGGTGAGTGTGAGTGAGTGTGAGCAGGCCCGGGTCATGCGCCGGGGCTGCCCTTTTTTGCTTTGCGTCAAACCAGTATGCAAAGTTGACATGACTGTGTGTCACTCTTTTAGCCACAAACACACACACACACACACACACACACACACACACACTCGAAGCTTCTGCGTACATCGCCCTGCTTGATATCTGCCACGCCCTGATCCCTGCATCAGTGCAATCAGAAAACCATGACGTTTAATCTGTTAACTCCGAACACATGGCTAATTTTGATTCTATACACAATTTTATATATGAAAATCTGGAAATTTAATTTTTTATCATTTTAAAATAAAGAACGGAATTCTTCATTATGTTGAGTATTTGACACTTATTACCGACATTGAAGCAAATTTGTGAGATTGACCTCAGCCTCATCCTTTGGATTTGCTCTAACATGGATCGTCTGGTTGTACACAAACTTGTGCCAGGACAACATTAATAGGCGGATTTCCGTCGTAGTTTTACACAAGTGATCTTTTTTCCCCAAAAAGTTGACAAAACATAATTATGAATTGTGTGTGTGTGTGTGTGTGTGTGTTTCCACTGAGTTGATGCTGTGTAATTAAAGCCCAGTTTTCTCCTCTTGCTCATCGTCTTATCATTCCAATTAAAAATGATGACGGATCTCCAAGACCTGATAAATGTTGGCATGGTGATTTTCATTGCTTTTGTTCCTCATCATGTCGTCATGTGACCTTAAATATGAAAAACGTGTTTCCGTTTCAATTTTGCTAAATATTTTTGTTGAATTGTGAAAAAAAATCACCACCTCATCCGGGTGTATAAACTTTTTTTTTTTTTTCCTGTATTTGAAACTTTTTTCGAAATTCATGTGTTTCCATTATGTTTGCAATTTCAAATTGCACATTAGGCAGGTTAGGTCAGGTCAGTGGAAACACGCCTAATCCTAATAACGACGTAACCTAACAATTTTGTTTGAGGCTATCACGCACAACTTATGCTATAGGCTACTATCTGGTGAATTTTTAGAGGAATCTGTAATTTCTGTTTGAGATTTAGCAGCTCGTTTTAGACGTCTCTTTGCTCAACAGTGTTTGATACAGGAGGTGTTTCCCAGCGCCAGTGGCAGCACGGTGGTGTAGTGGTTAGCACTGTCGCCTCACAGCAGGAAGGTTCTGGGTTCGAGCTCAGTGGCCGACGGGGGTCTTTCTGTGTGGAGTTTGCATGTTCTCTCCATGTCTGTGTGCAGTTAGGTTAACTGGCTGCTGTAAATTGTCCACAGGTGTGAATGTGTGTGTGGAGGGTCCAATCATCTCCACTCTCTTGTGTTGCCATGGAACAAGATCCTCCCAGGCTGAGCAGTGTGGATCAGCGTCGCAAACTGATCACCAGTCTAAACAAATCCTTAGCGAAAGTCTCCAAGGTCATGGACCTTGGAAAAGATGCTTGATTTGGAGCTATGCCAAGTAGGAACCTTTCAGACCTGTTCGGAAAAGCTAATTTTAACCACAGTTACCAGGTTTCTGCTCCATTTCCAGCAAAGTACCTACAGCTATCCGAAAAAAACGCGCATTGGAAAAGACACCTTGCAGGGAAAACTGCATTATTTCAAGGTCACCGCAGTGCACGCGCACTTCTGATGTACAGACATTATCCATTCCATAATCCATTCATCCATTATCCATAGTCACCTATCCCAGCTGACTGTGGGTGAGAGGCGGGGTTCACCCTGGACAATTCACCAGATCATCACAGGGCTGACACACATGCCCCTTTTCCACCAAAGCAGTTCCAGGGCTGGTTCGGGGCCAGTGCTTAGTTTGGAACTGGGTTTTCTGTTTCCACTGACAAAGAACTGGCTCTGGGGCCAGAAAAACCGGTTCCAGGCTAGCACCAACTCTCTGCTGGGCCAGAGGAAAGAACCGCTTACGTCAGCAGGGGGGCGGAGTTGTTAAGACCAACAACAATAACAAGACCACGAAAGATCGCCATTTTTAAGCGACGAGAAGCAGCAGCTGTACAAACGCGAAGTCATCCATTATTATTATTATTGTTGTTGCTGCTTCTTCCGTGTTGTTTTTGCTTCGATATTCGCGCCAAGGTTTATGCAAACGTAGCAACATAACTGACGTTTACAACGATGTAATGACGTGGCTTCCCTTAGCACCACGAGCTATGGAAAAGCAAACTGGTTCTCAGCTGGCTCGCAAGTTGAACGAGTTGTGAACCAGCACCGGCCCCGAACCAGCCCTGGAACTGATTTGGTGGAAAAGGGATAACAGAGACACAGACAACCATTCACACTCACATTCACACCTACGGTCAATTTAGAGTCACCAGTTAACCTAACCTGCATGTCTTTGGACTGTGGGGGAAACCGGAGCACCCGGAGGAAACCCACGCAGACACGGGGAGAACATGCAAGAAGGTTCTGGGCTCGAACACTGTGAGCACTTGCACGTTTATTTTGCTACAAAGCGACAAAACAAACCCAATTTGGTGTAAAAACTGCCATCCTGTGATTCACTGTCCTGATTGCTGTTCCTCCAATCAAATTAATTATAGCGCGAGCTCGGGGCTGTGTGATTCCTGCCTCAGTGCTCAGCTGCTATTAGAGCTTGTTCTAGTTCCCATTTTTGCCCCTAAAATTCAATAATAACTCCATGGTGGTAAATGGGGCAGTTATCCATGTTAAACACTGGATAAACACTGTGCTAAGGGAAGCCATGTTAGCCTAATGGTTAGAGAAGCAGCTTTGGGACAAAAAGGTTGCTGGTTTGATTCCCTGGACCAGCAGGAATGGCTGAAGTGCCCTTGAGCAAGGCACCGAACCCCCAGCTGCTCCCCAGGCTGCTCTGGGTGTGTTGCACTGTACGTCGCTCTGGATAAGATAAGAGCATCTACTAAATGGCATTAATGTAATGTACTGTAAAGCGCTGTACACAGATGGACATGTGCTTTATGACCTGAACTAAACTGCTGCTCTGTGATCCTTGGTTTCACTCGAGACGTGAAATGCTGGGTGTGCGATTTAATTTTAAACTATTTCTCAGTTAATTAAACCCAATCAGCCAACTGTGAAACTGGTGAGCTTAGCTGAAGTTCTCATTAGTTGAACGTTTTAATTGACTGCTGCATTACAAGCATCCCATTTATTTGCTTCTGACCAACCGATTCCAGTTCTCTCTGACACGCTCGGCTTTCCTGAGCACGCTGACACGGCAGACTAAATCAATTTTGTTCGGCTCCACAGCTAGAGATCACTGAGATCAGCTGAGCCAGATGATACGACAGACAAAATGAAAGGTCGTTAGACAAGACGTGCTGGAATAATCTACACTACCCTTCAGAAACCTTGAGAGGAACCGGATTCAAAATGGAACCTTTCATCTTCTAGGTGACGCTGGATAGTGAGATTGTAGAAGAGTAAAGACAAACAGTGCTAAGGGTGTTCAGTAGGAACAGATTGTGAAGAAGAGTGGGATCCTGGGATAAGAACGGGACAGTCTTTATGATTACAGCAGCTGTGAGTCACTGTGATTTTAATGACTTTCTCCGAGGAGGTTGTCTTCAGTACAGTTTGTTTGTTTGTTTGTCTGACTTTCAGCAAGATTGCGCAAAACCTACACACCTGTTTTCCATGAAACTCGGTGGAAGGGTGGAGTACGAGCTGAGGAAGAAACTATTGAAATTTGGAGCAGATCTGAGTCACGGAGCAGATCCACGAATGTAGTTTGACTTTCACTCGTGTTGTGAGATACAGCGTTTGGTTTTGGTGGAAGTCTGTGTTCGACAGTGCCATACATCTTAAAGTGACACAGGTTGACGTGCTGATTCAGGAATCATTTAATCCCCTCCCCTTTCTGAACGGTTTGAGCTGATACCCATCCCCATAGCTGGTATGCATGGTGGATCGCCCAGATCGAACAAAGACTCCGAAATTGAGTTTAAAAAATAGCGATTTTTAAGGAAGTATCTGACATTATCAGAGGCGAGAAGAGAGGGGAAAAAACCACTGCAGACAAGCCGAGTAAATATTGCTGGCCAGCTTTCCTGATGGGGGGCCGAAAAGGCAAAAACAAACGCGACATCTGATGCCTATTTTGCCAAAATGCTGCTGGACAGTTGAGTGACAAGAGTTTGCACTTTGAGAAACACCATGAAAACTTGAACTTTTTAAAAGTATTAAACACTGTTAAAGTAATTTGAGACTTCTGCATCATCACTATCAGACTGTGACATTCTCACCACCGATTTCGCCATGTTTGCTGCGACCTCGCTCATTATAATATTATAATGAGGATAAACTTCTTCAGCTGTTTCCATGCCCAAGTGTAAACATTAGCGCGCGGTGTTTTTCCAGCTGGTTCTCCTTCACAGGCGTGAGGCAGCGAGCAATACAGCGTGTGATTTCAAGTACTTTGGGGTTATTCGAGCTCCACAGGGTACTATTCATCTTTTTAACACATCGACCTGGGTCACTTTAAAATCCAGTACTAACAAAACATAACCAGCGTAGGAATATGACAACTCCACATCACAGTCCACATTCAGAGGTACCAGTAATCCTCTGGGATTCACATGTAGGCACATACTTCTAGTAGTTTTGGAAATACAGTATCACTAGACGAATTTACAGCTTTTAAGATGTTTTTAAAGTCTCCTAAAAGTGTCCAAAATGCTAAATTTCAATGTATTTACTTAACTTTAAGAATTCTTCTAGTATAACTTGAACTGCCTTTCCATGACTTCTTAAAGAGAACGAAATGCTGTTAAAAAGAATGTTTAAGATGTCACTTACTAATTTTAACATTTAAATACATGTACTTAAAGGGTCTTAAAGCTAGACGGCCTTTCGATTTCTAAAATCGGTGAAATTTGGTTCTCTCTGAAATGTGGTGATTGTGATATATGTTTATTTCTGTAATATCTCACAAAATATCAGGCCATTCTGTGGCTGGGAAGTTATTTAATTTGAGGGGATTAAAGCAAATAATGTGCAGGAAATCGCTCGGTTCACACAGTCAAGCAGACAGAGGAAGTCCGTGTGCGCATGCGCAGGTTTACCTTCTTCTTCTTTTGGGTTTTACGGCAGCTGGCATCCACAGTGTTGCATTACTGCCATCTACAGGTTTACCTTTGAGCGTGCACTGACAGTTCCATCATTCTGTCGCTAAACGAACAGCTGATCACACCGAGGTGCTCGCTGAGCGCCCATATTTATTAGTTTGGTCCTGCGTTTCCTTTCCTTCGTATATAACATAACGTCTTTTCTTCTCACTTTCTTTCCGTTACTGTAGTCGCTCTTTCACGTTTCATTCGCACACTCACGTCCTCCATTTTTCTCTCCTGTTTCAAATTTGTATCCCACAATGCCTTGCGTGAACGGGGAAAGCCCACCACGTGATGCATGACGTAGTATCTCGAATTGGGTCATGGTGAAGCAGGAAAAAATAGCGGAGAGTTTAGGGCCACGTAGCCTTAAGTTCATTAATTGTTCTGTTTAAAAAAAACCTAAAAATTGGACGTCTGTGATTTGAATTCAGTAGCTTTCGGTCACTAAACAAAAATAATTGGGTGTCAGGAAAATTCTTTTTATAAGCTACACTTGGAAAAACCTGAAAGGCTGTACAGCTTTTAAAGTTACGAGTGTATTTACTGAATTAAAAAAGTTCAGTAAAGGTACTTAAATTTACTACTAAATTAAACTAAAGGCTGGTCTTAAAGGGAACTTAAATACACCACTAAATTTAAGGTTCTTTTAAGATTTAGATTAAATGCAGTTTAATTCCCATTTTCACCTCATGTGCATCCAGAAATTGTAAAGTGGTTGCAGTTGCAGATTTGCACATCATAGAAGAGTGGACTGCTGTCCTTGACAGAAGTCTGCGCTCTTTCAGTGCCGTTTTATGTTTAATAATATTATAATATAAGCCTGTTTTGGATAAACTCGTATTATCTGGCTCAGCTGAATGCAGTGTTCCCTTGCTTTGAAATATTTTACGACTTGGGTCAATGAAATTTAAAATGAAAAAGTACCTGCTAAGCTCATGCCAAATGCATCATGCATGAGCTCAGTGAGAAGTGTGTGTGTGTGCGTGCATCTAACTCTCTGTGGCATGTATCATGATTTTCCACTTTTACACCAAAGGAGCACAGGTGTCCTCAGGGCTTTAAAGTTTGTCTCGCAGAAAAGAGGACGGCATTAGCGCTGAGACGCAGAACTGGGTTTGGGTTTGTAGTGCAGCACCAGTGGGAGGAAACCATCAACCTCCCTCAGGAGCTCTGCTGTTACGTTTGGGTGTTTATGGTTCTAATCTTTTCCTATTTTTGCTAACACACTCAAGTGCATGATAACTGCTGGGCTTGTATGACTTTGTACATTGGAAATTTATCCTTATAAACATTTTTATAAGCTCTGATAATATACTATACATATAATCCCAGTCAAAAGTTTGGCCACACTTTCTAATTCAATGGTTTTTTTTTTTTCATTAAAAGTCACTTCATGTCTTCAAGTAATGATGGATGTCGTTTCTCTTTACTTAGTTGTTCGGTTCTTGACATAATATGGATTACTACAGTTATGGTGTGGAATAGGGCCATTTTATTATTTGTATTTTTTTATTATTTACTGTTTGATCTTAAACACATTAAGAAGGTAAGAAATTAATCCACTAATTACCTTTTGACGAGGTACAGCTGTTAATTGAAAAGCGTTCCAGGTGACTCCCTCATGAAGCTGGTTAAGATGATAATAGTGTGTAAAGCGTCATCAAGGGAAACGCTGGATACGCTGAAGAATCATCTAAAATATCAAACTTAAGTTTTTTTTTTAAACACTGTTTTGTTTACTGCATAATTCCTTATATGTTCCAGATGTTATTTCATAGTTGTGATGTCTTCAGTATCGTTCTACAGTGTAGAAAATACAAAATGCAGGAAAACCTCTGAACGAGTAGAGTAGGGGGTGTACAAACTTTTGACTGGTACTGTAATTCCCTGCTTGATTACTTTGTTCATGCTAAGCCCTGTTACTATTCGTTATAATGCATTGCCTTTATCAGGCATATCAGGTGAAAATTCAATCCAAATTGCTTGAACCTGGTCTCATTGAATTCAGAATTGAATGCAGAACAACAGACTTTTCCAGAATTAAAATAAGTTTATCTGTTCTTGAGAGATTACAAATCAAAGATTGAAGAAACGGCTTAAGTTTTAGAAAATTGCCGTAATATTCTGTACGAGGATCACATGGTCCAAAATGGGCCTCATTAACCAATGAGATCAAATGTTTTTTTCTGAATAACTTTTCTGTTTTTCAAGATGTTTACATAAAAAATTGGCAGCACATAGATGGTTGGATACTGAATACGAAGTTTGAAAAATTAGTAAAAACAAATAATGCAAATTAGTATTGAGCTTGCCTGCGACCCTGTAGAACAGGATAAAGCGGCTTGAGATGAGATGAGATGTTAAAATTTCACCAAATGGCTTTATTTGCGCAATATAAAGCTGATCTTAACTCTTATTTCTACATCACAAAGAAGGAGAAATCAATGTTAATTATAAAATAAGCATAAATAAGCATTGCCTGTCATTCACATCTACCATTTTTCTATCAAAATAAAAAAAGTAATAAAAGATTATTTCTAATCCCCTCTCTGTGCTCTGTAGGCCTTAGTATTTCTCATTAGGGCCGACTAGTGTTTATATGAAAGAATATAAATTATTATTTCGATTTAATATTCACAGCTTTTAAGGCGAACCTCGAAAAAACTGTCTGATCCACATCCAATAAACAATTCACATTAACTCAACTGAAATCGACACTCGCGTTTCTGACTTCCGATTTTTTTTAAATCTCATTCCGACCACTAAGATCTCAATATTTTTCATCAAAACAACTCCAGTTATATTCTAAAATGCTTATTTATTTACATGAATCAATTTGATTTGAAAAAAAATAAGTAGGTAAAGCTCTGAAAACTCACTTCAAAGTCTCCCGTGAATCAGAACATCAAAACTAGCAGAGGGAAAATGTTGCTGAATCCTTCATCAGAAACAGTGAGCGCGAGAGAACATCCCTATAAAAGTGATCTGATTGATATTGACGAGTAATCCAGTGGGAAAACCGATCAGGAGAGAGAGAGCGAGCCGGAGTGCATTCCCGTGACTCAAAAAGAAAAGCACTGGCAGTTTCCCGACGTCCCGCGAGCAGAGTTTTTACTCTGTTACCGACTTCAACCTGCCGCTACTCCCAAAGCACTGAACAGATCTTAACCAGATACATTTCTTTGGAAATCAGAGATTATAAACCTTTTAATTATAGTGTTCATGAAAGAAAATATTAAAGAGTTAATCAATGACAGATTTGGAAACTTAGATGAGCGTCTGCATGGAGAATTTTCACACCAATATAATTAATTCTGTTATACTGCCTATAAACAGTTGTTCTCTCAACAGACTTTATTCTTTATTAGAACACAAAAAATAAAGTTAAAAGATAAAGTTCTGAACACTTGAGTATTAGTCTGAGATGATGCAGATCTTCTGCCATAAAATTCACTGTGAACGAGCGGTTAGTAAAGAAGCAATGACGTCTTCGAACAAGTGCATAAATTATAAACCCGTGATCTGAGTTATGATGAAAGGAAATTAATCAACGCTTTCTGACCGGTCAGATTTCAGTCTTGTAATCAGTTCCAGTGATTTGTGAGGATGTCAAGTGTTGTGTTTTCTGCCCAGTCATCATGATGATGACGACAAATTGGGGTATTTTGCATCAACCATCAGAAAGCTGCATCTAAATTATTCATGAGTGTGTGTGTGAGAGAGAGAGTGCATCTGTATCCGTTCCTCAGAATACCCCATTTTCTCTTCTCCATCCATCAGTGCATCGATGAGGAAGGCTTCCGTCTCTTCCTGAACACGTTTCTGGAGGTGGATGAGTTCCCTCAGGATCTCTGCGAGCGCCTCTTCAAAACCTTCAAAACCTCCGACGAGGCCCGTGAGTCTCTGAAGCTCTGACGCCTTCTCACTGAGGAAGTCGCACTAATGTTATATGGTTTGCAAAAGTTTGCACCCCCGCATAGTTTTTGAATGAAAAACCAGTGTGTGTGTGTCTGTTTAACAGCATTTCTGCCAATAAAATGAAACCCAAGAAGTTATAAATGAAATCTGGGTTTATTCTGGAACAAGACAGCAATCCACAGGAGGAAATATAAACCATTAAAAAAACATAGCATGAAGATAAAGTTTATCCAAAAGATATCAAAATGCCTGATGTGAACAAAACCGTTGTTCTGTCAGAAGGGTTTTATTTTCTCCTTACGTTTTGTCTTCCATCCAGCCAGCCATCTTCCATTCCTTCCATCTTTCCTGTTACCCATCTTCCTTCCCTTTTTCAGCCATCCAACTTTCCTTTTTCCCTTTCTTCCTTTCTTCTTTTGTCATCCATCCATCTTCCCTTCCATCCATTCAACTTTTTTTTGTCCTCCATCCATCTTCCCTTCTATCTATCTACCTTTCATTTTTTCCTTCCATCCATCCACTTTTCCTTTTTCCTATCTTCCTTTCTTCTTTTTTCTCATCCATCCATCCATCCATAAAGATTAAGAGGGAGTATTGATGACTGGTTCAGTAAGAGCCGAATGTTCATTCTCGAGTTGGTGACTTCGTGTGATCTGTTTGATTTCAGAGATGTTTGTGAGTAACAGTGATGTTATTAAACCATGTACACCTCCTGATGACTGAAATACTCTGTGTGTTCTGATGGTATAATTTTATTAATATCATATGATCATGTGATAATCGGGCCAACTGTAAAAGGCTCATAACCGCTGGTGTTGGGGCTTTGGGTAAAGTCGTGCTTCAGGGACCTTGACCGCTGACCCTGGTCTCCTTGATTGGCCGGATATGCTGTATAAATCTAGATATATCCAGTTTCCCTGGAAATCACAAAGCTGTATCCAAAAACTAAAGGAAAGATTGTGAAAATGGTTAAATCCTCTGGAGAATTTTTACGCCTGGCATTGGTCCTGCTCTTTATCTACAGTTCTTCACTAATTACCTCAGTCAGCGATAAACACGTTTTGTTTTTGTTCTGTCTCTAAGGGGAGGTTTTCCTTAAAGACGTGTCCTGTTATTTCTCCCTGCTGGAGGACGGGCAGCCTCGAGACAAACTAGAGTGTGAGTCTTAGCATGTTTTTTAATGCAGCCTTGTTTCCGTTATCTCATGGAGGCCAAGAAGCTAAAAATCTCATCTCCTTCCTCAGTCGCTTTCAGACTTTATGACCGAGACGGCAACGGAGTCCTGGACAGTTCAGTAAGTCATGCCTGTCTGTCTGCCTGCCTGCCTGTCTCTCTCTCTCTCTCTCTGCCTGCCTGCCTGTCTGTCTGTCTGTCTCTCTCTCTGTCTCTCTCTCTGCCTGCCTACCTGTCTCTCTCTGTCTCTCTCTCTCTCTCTCTCTCTCTGTCTCTCTCTCTGCCTGCCTGCCTGTCTGTCTCTCTCTCTCTGTCTGTCTCTGTGCCTGCCTACCTGTCTGTCTCTCTGCCTGTCTGTCTGATCAGCCGTTTATTGGATTGGGCATTTGTTTGATCAGAGTGTTTATTTGACCAGATCTGCATTTGATCAGGTATTTACTGATTATCTGATCAGGTGTGTATTTGATGAACTATTTGTTTGATCAGTTGTTAATTTCAGTGGATGTTTGCCCAGGTATTTATTTGATCAGGGGTTTTTTTTTAAATGTATTTATTTTTTTAAATCAGGTGTTCATTTGAATGGGTGTTTATTTGATCACATGTTCATTTGTTCAAGAATCTGTTTGATCAGTTATTTATTTGAACAGGCGTTTTAGCAGGCATTTATTCAATAAAGGTTTTGTTGTTTTTTTTTTATCGGGTGTTTATTTGAACGGGTGTTTATTTGATCATGTTTGTTTGATCAGTTGTTTATTTGAACAGGTGTTTGACCAGGTATTTATTCGATCAGGATTTTTTTTAATCAGGTGTTTGTTTGATCACGTTCATTTATTCAGGTGTTTGATCACTTGTTTATTTGATTGTGTTTCCCTGATCAGGTGTTTATTTAGATATCTGTCTGCTCAGATGTTTATTTATTTGATGGTTTTGTTTAATTGATCAGGTGTTTTACATGCAATTGTTTTGCTGTTAATCAGCTTTGTAAAATCTTTTTCCTGTTACAGGAAGTGGACCGAATTATCACACAAATGATGCATGCAGCTGACTATCTGGGCTGGGACGTGTCTGAGCTCAGACCTGTGAGTGTACCTTCCTGTGTGTGTGAGAGAGAGACAGAGAGATACCCATGTTTCTTACTTTAGACCTACCCTGCAGCATGGCACTGTGTAGAATTTGTGTTTAGATTTGACAATAAAGTACAGTGGTGCCTGAAAGTTTGTGAACCCTTTAGAATTTTCTATATTTCTGCATAAATATGACCTAAAACATCATCAGATTTTCACACAAGTCCTAAAAGTAGATAAAGAGAACCCAGTTAAACAAATGAGACAAAAATATTATACTTGGTCATTTATTTATTGAGGAAAATGATCCAATATTACATATCTGTGAGTGGCAAAAGTATGTGAACCTCTAGGATTAGCAGTTAATTTGAAGGTGAAATTAGAGTCAGGTGTTTTCAATCAATGGGATGACAATCAGGTGTGAGTGGGCACCCTGTTTTATTTAAAGAACAGGGATCTATCAAAGTCTGATCTTCACAACACATGTTTGTGGAAGTGTATCATGGCACGAACAAAGGAGATTTCTGAGGACCTCAGAAAAAGCGTTGTTGATGCTCATCAGGCTGGAAAAGGTTACAAAACCATCTCTAAAGAGTTTGGACTCCACCAATCCACAGTCAGACAGATTGTGTACAAATGGAGGAAATTCAAGACTATTGTTACCTAGCCTGAGCCCGCCCATCCTAAGCGTGACGCAACACGAGGGCCTGTTGCGAGCTTAGTCTGGCCAGGCAAGCTATCTCCAGCTCTTCCAAGCTCCGGAAAAATCAGGAGCCAATCAACTTTGAGCATCTCCAACGGCCCTGGGTAGAGGCGTGTTCAAGGCACTGACGTAGTAGAACTGCGACCGGAAGCCATAGATTGTTTACAGAATCATGCTGTATTGAAAGCATTCAACGGGAAGTTCTCATTGAAAACGGAGCAAAGAGCAGCCCTGGAGGTATTTATTGAAAGGAAGGGCGTTTTCGCTTTGCTCCCGACCGGCTTCGGTAAGAGTTTAATCTACCAGTTAGCCCCGCTAGTAGCCAAATCAATGGGGCTCAGCGAGAATCCTATCGTCACATCACGTACGTCAGAGGAAAGAGTGATGTGATTGGTTTAAGCTTCGTCACAGCCTTTTCTGGCTTCGACCAGTAGCAAACTGAGGCATTTCAGGGAGGCGGGTCAACCACGGGCTCTGGGAAACGGTTGGGCTGAATATCTTGGCCAGACCAATAGCTCGTAGAGCTTTGAAGTCGCGTTAGCCAGACTAATTGTTACCCTCCCCAGGAGTGGTCGACCAACAAAGATCACTCCAAGAGCAAGGCGTGTAATAGTCGGTGAGGTCACAAAGGACCCCAGGGTAACTTCTAAGCAACTGAAGGCCTCTTTCACATTGGCTAATGTTAAGGTTCATGAGTCCACCATCAGGAGAACACTGAACAACAATGGTGTGCATGGCAGGGTTGCAAGGAGAAAGTCACTGCTCTCCAAAAAGAACATTGCTGCTTATCTGCAGTTTGCTAAAGATCACGTGGACAAGCCAGAAGGCTATTGGAAAAATGTTTTGTGGATGGATGAGACCAAAATAGAACTTTTTGGTTTAAATGAGAAGTGTTATGTTTGGAGAAAGGAAAACACTGCATTCCAGCATAAGAACCTTATCCCATCTGTGAAACATGGCGGTGGTAGTATCATGGTTTGGGCCTGTTTTGCTGCATCTGGGCCAGGACGGCTTGCCATCATTGATGGAACAATTAATTCTGAATTATACCAGCGAATTCTAAAGGAAAATGTCAGGACATCTGTCCATGAACTGAATCTCAAGAGAAGGTGGGTCATGCAGCAAGACAACGACCCTAAGCACACAAGTCGTTCTACCAAAGAATGGTTAAAGAAGAATAAAGTGAATGTTTTGGAATGACCAAGTCAAAGTCCTGACCTTAATCCAATGGAAATGTTGTGGAAGGACCTGAAGTGAGCAGTTCATGTGAGGAAACCCACCAACATCCCAGAGTTGAAGCTGTTCTGTACGGAGGAACGGGCTAAAATTCCTCCAAGCCAGTGTGCAGGACTGATCAACAGTTACCGCAAACGTTTAGTTGCAGTTATTGCTGCACAAGGGGGTCACACCAGATACTGAAAGCAAAGGTTCACATACTTTTGCCACCCACAGATATGTAATATTGGATCATTTTCCTCAATAAATAAATGACCAAGTATAATATTTTTGTCTCATTTGTTTAACTGGGTTCTCTTTATCTACTTTTAGGACTTGTGTGAAAATCTGATGATGTTTTAGGTCATATTCATGCAGAAATACAGAAAATTCTAAAGGGTTCACAAACTTTCAAGCACCACTGTAAAAACCTTTATTTTTCTCTTTAGCCAGAGTGTATTTGACATGCTGAGACATGTTCGGTGTCTGGTACTCGCCTGTGTGGTTTTGCACGATGGCCGCAAGGCTGATACTGCTTTAGGATTAAAGCACCAGTGCAAAGTTACACGCACATTGGTGATTTAAACGTGTTTCTAAACTTGTAATGTAATACGAGCAACTTCTGTTAAAAGTGCTGACTTCAAACAAAAACATGCTGAGATTTTGAGTTGACCAGTGGCTGTAAAAACAAAACAAAACACATGGGCTGTGTGGTTACACGCCCTTCAGTTCTCCTCTGCCATGTTCTCAAATTTAGAGCCAGAGTCTGCGCAGTAGAGACGAGAGTCGAAGTCAGGTACAACTGCTCCTTTGTTAGCCCCGCCCCCTTCTCCTAATACCAAGGTCCAGCATGTCGCCAAGGCTCTCAGTCACTACATTCTCAGGTGACTCCGCACCTTCTTATGATATAGATAGTTTTCACATGACGTCACAGAGTTGGGGATTCCCTAGTGGCAGCCATCTTGCGGGTCAAGCTTACCGTATGGGTGACTAAGCACACATAGTAACGCGCGAGTACAAAGTCTTCAAAAGAACCCAAGCAGGCTATTTAAAGCTAGCAATGGTGCACACCTGTTGTATTCACGGCTGTCGTAATAGGTCAGATGATGAAGTCAAGCGGAGCTTTTATGGAATTCCCACTGTACGGGAGCACAAAGGCGAGCAAACAAACAAACTCAGCATACAAAAGAGAAATCTATGGCTTGCGAGAATCAACCGCAAGGATCATCAGCCTTCCAAACACAGCAAAGTCTGCTCCGATCATTTTATAAGTGGCAAGTTGTTTAAATAATCAATTGTGTTTAAGTTTGTTTTTGGAAACCAAAACATCATGTGAACAATCTCTGGAGAATGCCTAACTGGAACCGCTGAGTGTACGTTTACATTGTAATGTACACTTAATATCGCTCGTTTGTCACGTTTCTATTTGAAACTTGTCACTTCACTCACGCAAGGGTCATTTTTGAAAAACATTTTAGGTCTATTCTGTATGATTTGATTTGTGTTTGGGATGCAAACAGCGCGCCTTTTGGCGGATGCCGCCTGAATCGCGCAGATCCGATTTTTTTTTTTTTTTTTTTTAGGGGGGGCATTGGAGTGTCTGATTATAATTTCAAAGTAAATTCTGTATTAAAATGACTAAATAAGCAAATCTGTTACAGTCCATGAAACAGGAAGTATAAGGATGAGAAAAAAACAGTTTAAATCGGAAAGCTGCGCACATTTGCGCAGCCCGAGTGGTGTGCAGGACTGCGCAAATGTGCGCAGCTTTGTGATTTAAACTGTTTTTTTCTCATCCTTATACTTCCTGTTTCATGGACTGTAACGGATTTGCTTATTTAGTCATTTTAATACAGAATTTACTTTGAAATTATAATCAGACACTCCAACGCCCCCCCTAAAAAAAAAAAAATCGGATCTGCGTGATTCAGGCGTGACAAAGGCGGCATCCGCCAAAAGGCGCGCTGTGAATATATAAAGTTGTATATATCAGACAGCCTTTAAAGTTTGATGAAGTCAGTTTCAGGCTTTGGCAGTTTCAGGCTTTGGCAGCCCTGCATAGTCACTTGAAAATGCATCTTTGTCCACTTCGTAGGGGTCAATTCCCCCAATCAAGGCCAGTTTGGCTGCATACCGTTGTCGTGAGATGTCGTCTAATGCATCTATATACTTCTGTTTGCTTGATTTTGCCGACATTGATCTTTATTTTAGAAAACTGACTATACAACTTCATAAATTCGTCCGAGATAACGTAGCCAGTAGTGGCGATGGTCCGTTTTGTTTGCCCCACAAGATGGCGGCTGGAGGGCGTTCCCCGGAATGCCGTGACGTCAGTGAAAACTATCTATAGTGGGATAACTTTTTAAAAACTAACTAAACTAAGGATAAATGTGCAGATCTCAGCAAAAGGAAAACGAACTTCGAATTAGACACTGGAGATGGAAAGATGGTTTAGATGAGAAGAGTGAAATGGAAAATAGGGCTGTTTTTCTTAGTGAGGGTCATGAGATAGGCGGAGCTACACATTATACTGCAGCCAGCCAGCAGGGGCGCTAGACCTGTGGTTGCTTCACACTTTACTGACGTTACACTGTCCATGATGGTTCCGGTCACTGGTGTTGATTACGTCATGATGTACGATGAGTAAATGATGTTAACAATGTGTTGGTAAAGTTGAAGGATTATTTAACACAGTACAGATAGCGGTGTTGGATTCTGTGTGGTAGTTCATCTTGAACCCCACCACACACACACACACACACACACACACACACACACACACACACACACACAAATTTTCTTTCTGTCTCCCAGGTGCTGAAGGACATGATGACAGCGATTGACTCAGACAGCAGTGGAACTGTGTCTCTGGATGAATGGGTGGAAGGAGGGATGAACAACGTGCCTCTACTGGTCTTACTGGGCTTGAAGGTTAGAGACACCCCCCACCCCCACCCCCCCCACACACACACCTTATCTATATATAATTTTTTTAAACAGTTATTCCACGAAATCAAGTCGTACATGAGCTGATAGTTGTCTATAATCCGTGTACGATGAGATTGAGTGGAATAACGGTTTTATTCTATCCACATTCACTGGATTTTGAGAAACAGAGCATTTTTATTTTTTGCAAATTCGATGAATAAAAACTTTATACAAAATGTTTGACAGAATCATTTCCGCTTAGAATGTAAACAAACTGGTGAAATAACAGGAACAATTTGTGAAAAATGCGATAATAGTTCTTGAAAAAAAAAGATACCTTCTTACCATCAAATACTTTTATTCCATATTTTGCCTTTTTTTTTTTTTTTTTTTTGAGTTTTCTTCTTCTTTAGGGTTTTTTGGCGGTTGGCAAACCAACTTAAAGGTGCATTACTGTCACCAACTGGGCTGGAGTGTGGAACAGGAGATATTTTGGGGGGGGGCTATATTCTTTTAGCGATTTCCGTTTCTTTTAAATACTTGATGATAATTTTTGGGGTGTTTTCAAGTAGAGTTTTTATTTCGTCCTCGGTTGGTTCAGCAACATGCTCCGCCATTGTTTTTCTCTACTCATGGTATATGAGCTGATATTCTAGTAGTAGAGTAGCCAATCAGAGCACGCGATTGCTCATATCCAGCGAATGTGGATAGAATTTTTTATTTATATCTCATCTCATTATCTCTAGCCGCTTTATCCTGTTCTACAGGGTCGCAGGCGAGCTGGAGCCTATCCCAGCTGACTACGGGCGAAAGGCGGGGTACACCCTGGACAAGTCGCCAGGTCATCACAGGGCTGACACATAGACACAGACAACCATTCACACTCACATTCACACCTACGCTCAATTTAGAGTCACCAGTTAACCTAACCTGCATGTCTTTGGACTGTGGGGGAAACCGGAGCACCCGGAGGAAACCCACGCGGACACGGGGAGAACATGCAAACTCCGCACAGAAAGGCCCTCGCCGGCCCCGGGGCTCGAACCCAGGACCTTCTTGCTGTGAGGCGACAGCGCTAACCACTACACCACCGTGCCGCATGCATATACTTTTTTTTTTTTTTAAACAGAAGCTTTCTTCATGTGCCAATGCTAGTAACTCAACTCGTGTGAGACACTCCTCACATCTACTTTCACCACCTGAAACTCAGGAAGTTTATTGTACTTGATATTGTGGTATTGAACACCACACACACTTCTAAAAGCCTCATATCGGTGTCATAGCTGCTATTATTATTATTATAATCAGTTACTGCAAAGGTGTTTTATCTCGGAGTTTTACGAGGGTAAGTCAAAAAGTTCGAAGACAAATTGAAAAAAACTTTTATTTATGAAAATAACAAAGCTATTTCTCTACATATCCTCCATTTAAGTCTAAACATTCCTGTAAGTGATGTTTCCATCCGAGAATTCCTTCTTTGTATTCCTTTTTTTAATTCTTTTGAATTCCTTTTAAAATTATAACATCTGTCTTAGAACTGTTGGACTTACCCTCGTATATTGGTTGATGAGAGATCATGCCTTAAACAGTTAACAAGTTTGTGTCATTCAGTTTTATTTATAAAATGCTTTTAACAATGGACCTGTTCACAAACCAGCTTCTTATTTATTATTTATTTATGATGTCCCTTCTGCCTCACTTCCCCCAAAGCCATGGAAAGTCTACGAACGCTATGTTCCTACGTGAATGGTCAGGATTACACTCGAGGATCAAGGTTTAGAAGGTTTAGATTTTAGAAACACAATGAATACACGCCAGCTTTCTAACTGCATGCATGACTGAGATCTCACATCCTCATGCCGGCCCATGTATTGAGAAGCCTGGGTAGGGATTTCCCCTCGGTCTATTTCCATCCCTGAGCTGGCGGTGTACTGTAGCGTGCGCTCATAGGCCTGCTCACAGTTGAATTCAGTGGTTTGCAGTTTCATATCTCCTCCTGTGCGTTTTGAAGCTGGCAGCTCTGAGTCACACCGACCAACCGACCGACCGTCTCTAGTAACGAAGCAGCTATAAATAGACCACAGCTCAGATAAACAGTGTGTAAGATCTCTTGTGCCTGTGCACCCACACTGCAAAGATGAGTTATCATTTATGAACAATAGCCGTGTGTGTGTGGATGGAACAGTGGGCAAGGTGATGAACGATCTTAATGAGTAATGAGCTTAAACAAGGATTTTATTTGATTTTTTTCCATTTAGTAACACCAGTGCTTCGTGTTGATGGTCGGATTACCACCTACAGTGAAGGAAAAGGAAAGAATATGTCGAGAATAAAGTGATTCAGGAAGTGCTGTGACAGGAAAATAATCAATGACTGCGTGGTGTCATGTGGAAGTGTGAAGTTTCAGTTACGTTCCTGTTTTTTCCAATAACGGCACGTCCCAAAGTCATGCTAAATATACCGGTAGTTACGTTTGACGTTGTAGAACATCCACAAAACAAGTTATTTCCTGTTATCACGAGTGTTATAATGGCTATAACAGCCTTTAGCCTCAGGAGCCTAAATGAAAGAAGGACGAGAGCCTGAGACAGAAATGTCAGTGAGGGATGTAAATAAAAAGAGACATGTTATCGTTCTAGTTTGTGGTCAGTAGAGCGGCGGCTCCAATTATCGACACCTTAACGATCTTTTGGCCGTTGCAAAAGTAGAAAAGACTTTCAGTACGTAAACTGTGCATGAATAATTACTCAAACTTCCACTGGGGGGGAAAAAAAAAAAAAAAGAGTTGATTCCTGATCACTTAGCATATCAGATCACATGACATCGTTCCACAATTATCGACACCTTTGTCCACAGTTATCGACATCCAGACGATTATTTACTAAAATAAATTCAGTTTGTGGTATTAAGTTAACAAAACAGTTTTTATTTAAAACGTTTTTTCCATAGACTTGTACTTAGTAAAAAATATCTTTTTTATATAAATATGTGCATGTTGGTGTTTACGTAAATGAGGAAGTAATTCTAATGTTTGTAAACAAATGAGCTGATAATGTTTAACCTGCGTCAGAAAATCTTTTTGTTCCACTTTCTAAGTATTTTCGTAGATCACATTTTGTTAATTATTCGTTGTTGTTTGTATTAATTTCTAGATTTGTAGTTTACCGATAAATGTCAACAGGCAATCGACATCGTAACCACATAAACATCCAGGTCAAAGGTCGCATGTCATTCCTCGAACCAAAATATTAAATGTTTACTGATATTGTAATATGTGGTAGAGATTTACAACAAACTGCAAAAAAAAAAAATTCTGAATGGAATAGAAAAATCTGAATATTTCAAGCATGTAAATTTTTTTTAATATGTTAGGAATTTAATTCTGGTCTAATTCTATTTATTGCAATCAGATTCCAAATACTCTATAAACATTCCATTCTGTTATGAATCAGAAATAAAAATTATTATAAATCACAGTGCACTTTATTTTTTTAGGGTGGATTCAGACCAGGAGAGTTCGATAGTTCACTTGCTTTGGTCCGAACCAAATGTTTTTTTTATTTTTTCATTTTGGTGCGGTTCGCTTTCACACTGTACATTTCAGTAAGCGGACCAAAATCTGTCAACAAAGCCACGCGCCCTGAGGTCGTTCAGCTATTGGTCAGAGACGACACACGCACAAAGCGTCAAGTTCAAAAGTAGTCATGGAGGCTTTCCGTGCTGTTATTCTTTTTAATGTCATCAAAGCTATATGTTTTTTCCAGTTTTTACTGTTTTCACAATTGTGCGATTACTATGCTGTTGTACAAGTAATTTATCAACGACGACGACAAAGGGCAAGGTGGCTACGGAGGATAGCGCTGATGAGCGCACATCATGTTGTGACAGTTCTGGCTCTTCACGCAAGACGGAGGAGGTATGTGTCGGGATATTCGCCTTATCCATCGTAATAGATGAATTTCTTTTTTGCGTCGCTAGTACCGCCACTTTTTGAAAGAATGTCCCTGATTTTAATGTAGGTCTGACGGAGTTTCTTCACTTTTAGCCGACATTGTTCTGGGGAGCGCGTGAACCCCTTCTCCTTCATTTTCTCACTGAATACAGCAAACACGTCGGCATTTTTGTGTGTTCTCTCCAAAAGCTCAGATATGTGGACATCTGCCCATATATCCACAAGGGTACGCGTTTCTTCCTCGGCCCACGTTTGCCCCCTACTCATTTTTTGTACTCGCCTACCACTGGTGACTGAACGACTGTTGTAAGGTTCCCTTGACAACCGAAACAGTGTTTGCACTTTGCGGTGGAGTGTCAAGACTCTGTTTCCCATAATGCTCGACAAACGACGGAAGCTCCCGAGGTACAAAAAAGCAAAACTGTCGGATTAGGTCCGGTCTGCTTTCACACCTCCAAAAGCTCCGCACCAGGGTTCCTTTGGTCCGGACCGAGTCCGACCTTGCAGCTCGGTCTCGGTCCGCTTGTTTGGTCCGGACCAGAGTTCGGTGGTTTGTATTCAGACCAACCCAAAAGGTCCGGACCAAGGGAAATTTGGTTCGTTTGGTCGTTTGGTCCAGACCAAACAACGTAGGTGTGAATACGCCCTTAAAGTACTTCATCTACTTCAACAATGTTACACAAAGATCGATCCATAACAGCTGTAAATGTCCCTTAATCCCACAGGGTGTCGATAATGGTGGACACCGGGGAAAGTGATCACTATTATCGACACCTCATGTGACTCTCAAACACGCGTTTAGATACAAAATGGCGACTGTCAAATGAAAGAGTAAGAAACAATAAGGAGATCATGAAATATCGGTGAATTTGATCAGTAAAAACATGTCCATGATCTTTCCACCATGCTCACCTGCGATGATAACGTCCAAGTTTTCATCAAATTGCTGATCGTGCTTAAAAATTCCATCTCAGGTAATGAGCCAACAAGATCAAAGGGTGAGGAGGGTCTTCGGGTTGATTGATTAACCAATAATAACTGTGGTAACTCAAACTCACCTTTGTAAAATTTGTTTTTTACTGGTAAATCTGAAAAGGTGTCGATAATTGTAGCCGCCGCTCTAGCTGTTTTTCATTTACTGAAGGCTAAGCACAATTGAGAATGTAGATCATCTACACACGTCACACCCACTTGCACACATTGACAAAATGGCCATGATTGTCTGTTTTAACTCCATGATTTTAGTTTAAATTGAGTGCAAGTATTTTGATGAGTTCTCTTAAATCAGGGTCGGTCAGAGTTTCCGGTCAACGGCTCATTTCCCGGACGGCGTCCAAGCTACGATCTCCTGTACAGAGAAAACTGAAATCATCTCTCTAAAAATAATTATAGTAGTAAAAGAACCATTCAGGGAAAAAAATGATCAGAGACTGAACTGGAAAAGGGAAAAAAACAATAACAGTGAAGGGGAGTGCGATAAAGATATGTAAGGAACGGGGGGTAAAGGTGAGAAAATAAGAGGAGATGATGAAAGGAGGGAAAAATCAGGAGATACTTTTCTTGGGGCAAATTTGATCAGATACGACGGTTTAACACATAAGCGATGTGAGTGGTAAGATGGCAGCCAGATGGTTTCGCTTGTCTCTACAGCGGGGAATGGGCTCTGAGCTCTCCACATTTTTACATCGAGCTCAGTGGGAGGAGCAGGTCTGGTAGTGTGACATCATTGAAGAACAGTGATGTGGTGTCCCGTGACACACCCTGATGAAAAGTCTAGTTGTATTTTTCTCGCCTAGTTTGACAATGTGGCCATGATCTTGGTAGCTATGATTGACCATTTCTTGACCTCCCCAACTACACTCAAAGACCTGAACAGTGATTGGTCAGGATCAAACTTGTAGTGTTGCCAGTCTCCTGATTAAGACACAGCAATAATGTATGGCACTATAACAGTCTAATCTGACATAATGGGAAGAAAAACATTGCGTAGTCTGATCCTGAAAGTGGTAGCTTTGGAGTTAAAAGCTTTGGGTGACTCCTCAGAAGGTTGTGGGTTCAAATCTCGACATGGCCAAGCTGTCGCTGTTGGGCCCTTGAGTAAATGTAAAGCAGATGTTGAAGACGAATGAATGAATTTGTCCTTGGGAACGTGTCCTCTTGTTGGTTTAAAGTGCCACATCACAGTTATCACAGCTCTGTAAACCTTTCCTGTGTCTCCTCAGGTGACTCAGACGGACGGGCAGCACCTGTGGAGGATGAAGCATTTTAACAAGCCGGCGTACTGTAACGTGTGTCAGAGCATGCTGCTGGGGCTGCGCAAACAGGGCCTCTGCTGCACATGTCCGTATCCTGCAGTCTCAGCGGTACACAGATAATTACAGTCGATTTAAAATAAGAGTTCATTTCATCAGCAGCTCTCTGTCCTCCCGCAGGCTGCAAGTACACGGTGCATGGGCGCTGTGCCAACAGGAATCCAGCTCCGTGCACTCGCACCTACGTCAAATCCAAGAAGGAGGCTGGGGTAAGAGCGCTCTAAACTCTCCATCACTCCAGACATGGTCATGTGTTACTCGAAAAGCCATGTTAGCCTAATGGTTAGAGAAGCAGCTTTGGGACCAAAAGGTTGCTGGTTTGATTCCTGGACCAGTAGGAATGGTTGAAGCAAGGCACCGAACCCCCACCTGCTCCTCAGGCCGCTCTGGGTTTGTTGTACGTCGCTCTGTATGAGATAAGACAAGACAAGAGCGTCTGCTAAATGTCTTGAATGTAATGTAGTATAATGCAGCATTTCTCAACCTTTTTTCAATCACGCCACGCTTCAGAAGTATGCAGATTTTCAAGGCACCCCCATATAAAATATACGCAGTCACGCTGACCATACGCTGACCCCGGCAGTGACACTGTGACGTGGGAAAGGGGGCCGTGAGACAAATTTTGATGATGCATGAGGCGGCGATGATCTGCATTAGTGTAACGTTTTTTGGAATTTTAATTCATTTTATTTATTTCAATGTTAGAATATATAATTTTTTGACGGCACCCCTAACGAAGCCAGACGGCACCCCGGTTGAGAGAGGCTGGTATAATGCATGGCTTTATAAATCAGACAGCACTTGAAAATACAGCTTCTACAAAATGAGTCCAGTGAAGCAAAAGTTCTTTGTGAGCTATAGCGATCTGAAACAAGGGCACGTCAGAAAATCACTCGCGTATCGTGAGTTTTTTTTTTATTTTTATTTTACCGCAAATACGGTCCTTAATCTGTAATGCATTTGTCACCAAAATATTTTGTCTAGCTACAAGACAGCTATTTGTCTAGCTGTCTAGAAGAAAGTAGTTGTTTATATTCAAAGCGGAAATGATTTTGTCGGACGTTTTGTATAAAGTTTTTATTTATCAACTTTGTAAAAAATAAAAATGCTCTGTTTCTCAAAATCCAGTGAATGTGGATAGAATAAAAGAGCTATTCCACTCAATCTCGTCGTACACGGATTATAGCCGACTATCAGCTCATGTACGACTCGATTTCGTGGAATAACTGTTAATTATTAGCTATGAATATTTTATCCTGGTCAGTTTTTAGGCAGCCAAAACTCAGGACTGGGGAGCACATTACAGCTTTAATCACTTATCAAAACGATCATATTCCTCATTTTGAAACATGGAACCAAAATATAAATAAATCATACTGGCGTAAAGCAGGGGCTTGGATTCAAAAGAGGGATTTTCCATGACCTAGAGACAAACACCACGTTGTTAAAAAGGGATGTAGGTGGGAAATTCTCGGAACCTCTGTTCATCCAGTTGGTGATATAACTCTGAAAGAGCGAGCGATTATTCATAAGAAGAATGTGGGGAACATAAAGGCAAATATTCAGCAGAATGGGTTTGGTGATTCGTTCTGAGGTTTCACTGTTTTGCTGTGGTTGCTGTGGCGATGAAAATGACTTCTGGAAAGTTGAATTGGGTGACTGCGTTCCAGAACACGGCTTGTCTGGTCTTGTTTTTCCTTCGTGTAAGAATCTAATATTGAATATTTATAGTATGGTGTGGTGATTTTATTATTGCATGTGTTTTTCTCCCCAGATTTCAACCCATGACTGGGTGAGTGGGACCTGCGAGTCTGGGAAGTGTGACAAGTGTCAGAAGAAGATTAAGGGTTTGCAGGGAAAGACCTGTTCATGGTGCCATACTACGGTGAGAATATGCCTTACATTATGACAAAAGTTATAAACAGTTATAGTAAATACTGAACGCCACGCCGTAGCGTGATTTCAGGCCTGTTGTCACTTCCTGTTCCAGCGCCATAACGAGTGCGCGAGCCAGGAGCCTTCAGAGTGTAACTGCGGCCCACTGAGAGACCACATTTTACCACCGTGGGCCATTTACCCCGTCATTAAGGTAGCGTGATTTATAAAGGACTAACATGACCTTGACCTTGTGACATCGTTATTTCAGCACTGCAGATGATGTGATGATCCTGATTTGCTCATCTGGTCACGAGGCTGATTGCCATGGCGTTGCGTCCGTGGGTCATCCACAATGCAGTTAAATCATATCTCCTCCGTCAGTTCTCCACGGATTCCGTTCCATTTGTTTTGTTTGAAAGAACTCGTCACGCCGCACAAAACTCTGTCATTGTTTAATCAAATTTTTTGCTAACGATTTACTAATTAGACCAAATTAAAAATTTTCCAGGCCTCTCACTAGAATTGTATCTCCTCTCGGATTTCTCATCCGAATTCAGTTCTGATCGATGTTTTGGGTCGATCTTCCCTTGAGGAACAAAATTTGGCTGTTTGTTTGTTTGTTAATTTTCCTGTTATAAACAATTTGTTTACAACTTTGTTTATTTTAAGTTAAATTGTACAGTGCTCAGCGTAAATGAGTGCACCCCCTTTGAAAAGTAACATTTTAAACAATATCTCAATGAACACAAACAATTTCCAAAATGTTGACAAGACAAAGTTTAATATAACATCTGTTTAACTTATAACGTGAAAGTAAGGTTAATAATATAACTTAGATTACACATTTTTCAGTTTTACTCAAATTAGGGTGGTGCAATGGCATGGAATGAACAAGGCATGGAATGAACAAGTTGGCGACATTTTGCAGCATCAATCTTTTTCCGTTCTTCAACAACGACCTCTTTTAGTGACTGGATGCTGGATGGAGAGCGATGCTCAACTTGTCTCTTCAGAATTCCCCATACATACATGTCAACCTATACGGATTGTCCGGAAATTATTCGGATTTTGGCTCATTTCAAGGGCGTACGGGTGTATAAACAAAGTCTTACGGATTTTCAGTATTTTCTGACCTAAATTTATTTTGTGTATCTTACGTGAACATCGTCAGCTGATCGTCGCAAAAACATACAAAAGCTCGATTTATAGACAAAGAACAGCGTGTATGCAGGGGCAGATAACCCAGACTATGTGAAACCGGATGTTTATTCCTCAAGCCTCGTGCAGTATTGCGACTGCGAGACTTTGCTCGTTCAGGTCATGCGCACGATCTGCATTTAAACGCGCCAAACGGTCATTGTTCGAACAATTTTCTTATTGTGCAGAGTGACGTTGTTTACACCTGAGAGATTTTGAATAGCGTCTGCTGAGTGAAAAAACCTGGGCACAGACACCCTTACTGCACTACTGCAATGCAAACTGAACAGACTTCTGTTGCGACATCACCCCCACAGAAAGGCAGTTACAGCTGGCAAAGAAGGCGGCCAGTGATTATAATCAAGATCATATGTAAATATGACTGACTGTGGACAAAAATGGTGAAGTTTGAGTGCTTTCTCTGGCTATATGAAAAGTTGACTGTGGACAAAAATGGTCTCTGTGAAAAGTATCCCATTGAAATGGGAGCAGCCGACACTCTGACAGTGCACAGACCGTGGAGTTTGAGTGTTTTCCCCGAGTCTGTAAAAAGTATTTTCCTTTGGAGTGGGAGCAGCCTACCCTATGAACAATAGGATAGCAGTAAATGTGTATTGTACAAATGTACATCAAAATAAAAGTTTGGTGCGATTCGAAGGCTATAAGGATTTTATGTTGATTTTATGGATTTCTTCCTCTGATACTACAGGTGGAAGCCCAAAGGGGTTGACATGTATGCCCATAAGTGTTCGATTGGGTTCAGATCGGGAGACATACTTGGCCACTGAATCACTTTCACCCTGTTCTTCTTCAGAAATCCAACAGTGGCCTGAGATGTGTGTTTAGTCATGTTGGAAAAATGCATGACGACCAAGGGCACGGAGCGATGGTAACATCATCTCTTTCAGTATAGAGCAATACGTCTGTGAATTCATGATGCCATCAATGAAATGCAGCTCCCTGACACCAGCAGCACTCATGCAGCCCCACATAAGGACATGTTTCACTGTAGGCACCAGGCATTTTTCTTTGTATTCCTCACCTTTGCGACGCCATACAGTTTCGAAGCCATCAGTTCCAAAAACATTTATCTTGGTCTCATCACTCCAGAATATAGAGTCCCAGTAGTCTTCATCTTTGTCAGCATAGGCCCTGGCAAACTCTAGGCGGGCTTTTTTGTGCCTGGGCTTTAGGAGAGGCTTCTTTCGTGGACGGCATCCATGCATGCCGTTCCTCTGCAGCGTACGCCGTATTGTGTCACGGGAAATGGTCACCCCAGTTTGGCTTTCTACAACCCCAATTCCAAAAAAGTTGGGACAAAGTACAAATTGTAAATAAAAACGGAATGCAATGATGTGGAAGTTTCAAAATTCCATATTTTATTCAGAATAGAACATAGATGACATATCAAATGTTTAAACTGAGAAAATGTATAATTTAAAGAGAAAAATTAGGTGATTTTAAATTTCATGACGACAACACATCTCAAAAAAGTTGGGACAAGGCCATGTTTCCCACTGTGAGACATCCCCTTTTCTCTTTACAACAGTCTGTAAACGTCTGGGGACTGAGGAGACAAGTTGCTCAAGTTTAGGGATAGGAATGTTAACCCATTCTTGTCTAATGTAGGATTCTAGTTGCTCAACTGTCTTAGGTCTTTTTTGTCGTATCTTCCGTTTTATGATGCGCCAAATGTTTTCTGTGGGTGAAAGATCTGGACTGCAGGCTGGCCAGTTCAGTACCCGGACCCTTCTTCTACGCAGCCATGATGCTGTAATTGATGCAGTATGTGGTTTGGCATTGTCATGTTGGAAAATGCAAGGTCTTCCCTGAAAGAGACGTCGTCTGGATGGGAGCATATGTTGCTCTAGAACCTGGATATACCTTTCAGCATTGATGGTGTCTTTCCAGATGTGTAAGCTGCCCATGCCACATGCACTAATGCATCCCCATACCATCAGAGATGCAGGCTTCTGAACTGAGCGCTGATAACAACTCGGGTCGTCCTTCCCCTCTTTAGTCCGAATGACACGGCGTCCCTGATTTCCATAAAGAACTTCAAATTTTGATTCGTCTGACCACAGAACAGTTTTCCACTTTGCCACAGTCCATTTTAGCTGGCAACGGCGGATGGCACAGTGAATTGTGTTCACAGATAATGTTCTCTGGAAATATTCCTGAGCCCATTTTGTGATTTCCAATACAGAAGCATGCCTGTATGTGATGCAGTGCCGTCTAAGGGCCCGAAGATCACGGGCACCCAGTATGGTTTTCCGGCCTTGACCCTTACGCACAGAGATTCTTCCAGATTCTCTGAATCTTTTGATGATATTATGCACTGTAGATGATGATATGTTCAAACTCTTTGCAATTTTACACTGTCGAACTCCTTTCTGATATTGCTCCACTATTTGTCAGTGCAGAATTAGGGGGATTGGTGATCCTCTTCCCATCTTTACTTCTGAGAGCCGCTGCCACTCCAAGATGCTCTTTTTATACCCAGTCATGTTAATGACCTATTGCCAATTGACCTAATGAGTTGCAATTTGGTCCTCCAGCTGTTCCTTTTTTGTCCCTTTAACTTTTCCAGCCTCTTATTGCCCCTGTCCCAACTTTTTTGAAATGTGTTGCTGTCAAGAAATTTCAAATGAGCCAATATTTGGCATGAAATTTCAAAATGTCTCACTTTCGACATTTGATATGTTGTTTATGTTCTATTGTGAATACAATATCAGTTTTTGAGATTTGTAAATTATTGCATTCCGTTTTTATTTACAATTTGTACTTTGTCCCAACTTTTTTGGAATCGGGGTTGTACTACCACCACCATGTTTCACAGATGGGATAAGGTTCTTATACTGGAATGCAGTGTTTTCCTTTCTCCAAACATAACGCTTCTCATTTCAACCAAAAAATTCTATTTTGGTCTCATCTGTCCACAAAACATTTTTCCAATAGCCTTCTGGCTTGTCCATGTGATCTTTAGCAAACTGCAGATGAGCAGCAATGTTCTTTTTGGAGAGCAGTGGCTTTCTCCTTGCAACCCTGCCAAGCACACCACTGTTGTTCATGTTGTTCCCAACTGTTTTGGAATCGGAGTTGTACTTCTTTAGATAACTGCAGTGAACTTGCATGCCGATTTTCTTCAACCCTTCTCATCAGAAGACGCTCCTGTCGAGGTGTTAACTTCCGTGGACGACCTGGATGTCTCTGTGAGATGGTTGCAGTTCCATCTTTCTTAAATTTTTGTACCACTTTTGCTACAGTATTCTGACTGATAAGTAAGGCTTTGCTGATCTTCTTGTAGCCTTCACCTTTATGGTGGAAAGAAATTATTTTCTTTGGGGAATTCTGAAGACAAGTTGAGCATCGCTCTCCATCCAGCATCCAGTCACTAAACGAGGTCATTGTTGAAGAATGGAAAAAGATTGATGCTGCAAAATGTCGCCAGCTTGTTCATTCCATGCCTAGAAGACTTGGTGCTGTCATTAAACATCATGGAGGCCATACAAAGTACTAGATGTAGTAGTTTTTGTTGTGGGGTGTACTCATTTTTGCACCACCCTAATTTGAGTAAAACTGGAAAAATGTGTAATCTAAGTTTATATTATTAACCTTACTTTCACGTTATAAGTTAAACAGATGTTATATTAAACTTTGTCTTTTCAGCATTTTGGAAATTGTTTGTGTTCATTGAGATATTGTTTAAAATGTTACTTTTCAAAGGGGGTGCACTCATTTACGCTCAGCGCTGTAACTCCTCTCTCCCCCAGTTCTCAATGGATTTCAGTTCTGATTATTTTTATTTGAAAGAACTCGACCTTTTGCACAAAATTTGGTCGTTGTATTGTCAAATTTCTGTGAACAAATTGGTCAACTTAATACATTTTAATTCTGACTAGAATTGTATCTCATCTCTCATTTATCATGTGAATTCAGTTCTGATGGATGTTTTGGGTCGAGCTTCCCTCAGGGAACAAAATGTGGTCCTTTGTTGATGTTCATATTGTGAACAGTTTGTCGTGGAGGTCGGTCCTCCCCCACATCGTCACATTTCAGTTCTGTTTGATGTTTTGGTCGTGACAGTTGTTTTGATGGCAGGACAGATGAGCGACTACGTCCTTGACGTTCTGGTTATTTTGCTTTCTTTATTTTTAAAAAGAAAAATCATTTTATCATATAAGATTTGACCTTGGAGTTGTTCTGAATTGTTGTCTTGTCGCATGATTGTTGTATTTCATGTTATAAACAACTTGGAAGCTATTAGTGTTTCTGTAGATAGTGTTCAATATCTTTCATCGTTGGTTATCTTTGAATGAACCGAGGACGTGACTCTTCCTCTTCTCTAGGAGAGACAAAACTGTGTGAAGAACGGAGCATCAGACGACACCGAGTACAACACTACACCTGATGGACAGGTCCTGCAGGTGAGAGTCGCTCTGTACTCTTCACCTGCTTACGCTTTGTCCTGCTCAACACTCCTGAGCTCACTCGGCCCTTTGTTTATTTATGAAGTCTATCTCAGGAATAAAACACTTGGAGGCTTGCCATTCTAGGAAAATAATTAACGACAGGTCTGACGTGACGCCGACTTCCTGTTACTACAGTGACGTCGATTATTTTCTATAAAACCATGTTCTCAAGTGTAATAGCGTTTTTTTTTTTTTTTTTTCCCCAAGACCAAGCATTTATTTATTTATTTAGGAGCAACATCAGTTTTATCTGTTTGTCGTTACATTAAATGTGGAACATCGGTGAGATAAGTTAGTTCCAAAAGACTGACACTGAAGACTCCTTCTGTAGATGTTAAATATGTCCTCACAGGTATGGAATCGATTTTGTGCCAAAATGTTCATACAATACTTTTGAAATATCAAACAAAAACGACAAATCAAAATACAAAAAAACAAAAAAAGTCAATTTTTTTAGACTGGCAAACAAATTATTCGTGTAATCGTGCAAAATATCAGTCTATTACTCTTCAGAAACCTTTTATTTTTGTTCCGCGTCTTTCTCAGTTTTGTTTGCCGTAATTTATTTTGGTTGCGATTCCAGCTTTCTCGTTTGCGCTCCCTGACTTTTTGCTTGCAGTTTTGGCACAAACTTCCCGTGTGGGTGGGCTGTCCAGGAATGCATTCCCATTGGCTAACTTGTGTTTGACTGACAGCTACGCTCAGCCATTCCCTACTCGGATTCTGGCGGACTGTTTGACGAGTGACCGATCAATTGACGGTAAACAAGGATGGAGTGGACTTCAGTGGCGACTATGATATTGAATTAATTCAACAAAGTGTAAATTCAGTATCATAGTCGCCACTGAAGTCCACTCGATCCTTGTTTACCATCAATTGATCGGTCACTCGTCAAACAGTCCGCCAGAATCCGAGTAGGGAATGGCTGAGCGTAGCTGTCAGTCAAACACAAGTTAGCCAATGGGAATGCATTCCTGGACAGCCCGCCCACACGGGAAGTTTGTGCCAAAACTGCAAGCAAAAAGTCAGGGAGCGCAAACGAGAAAGCTGGAATCGCAACCAAAATAAATTACATCAAACAAAACCGAGAAAGACGCGGAACAAAAATAAAAGCTTTCTGAAGAGTAATAGACTGATATTTTGCACGATTACACAAATAATTTGTTTGCCAGTCTAAAAAAAAATTGACTTTTTTTTTGTAATTTGATTTGTCGTTTTTGTTTGATTATTTCAAAAGTATTGTATGAACATTTTGGCACAAAATTGATTCCATACACAGGAAACTTAAATGTATCAACAGTTACAGATTTTCTTAACTATTTTTTTAATGATGTGTCCACTGTATAAATCCCTGTTCACTGAGTTGTTACTATAGAAATGATAACACATCAATCACTAAAAACCGTGTAGCTCAGGGGTGGGCAATTATTTTTTCCATGGGGCCACATGAGAAACAGAAAATTTTGTGGAGGGCCGGACCAAAAGGCTGAACTAAATTCTGCATAATATTAATTGTATTTCTTTATATAAAGCAGTAAATAACATTGTTTTTACAAACTGGTAAGAGTCTGGAAAAAACGAGGTTGCCTTACAAAAAATGTCATTTATTCAATCAAATTTCCCAAAGCAATGGTTAACAAAACGTGAACATTTGTACCTTTTTTTTTTTTTTAGTCACATTCACCCCAAAACACAATAAAGACATCACAATATTGTCTTTCTACTCCAAATATCAAGCAAGATACATCATATTATAATAATGATGCCCACATTTGTAGTCTAATCACCTCATTTGGTGTTTTTCAGTTTTTTATTTGTTCAGTGAGAGAAATCTGGTCTCTGTTGGTCTTTAACGAGTGCATCAGAGTCGGGTTGAATGTCTGAGGCGGAGATGCGAAGCACAGCTGACAGATGATCATCAGTCGATTCGGTGTAGGTATCAGATCTACAGATCGGCTCCGGCGCCTGCTGGTGACGTCACACTATGTGATTGGCTGGACCGTTTGAAGGATGACGTACAAGTTTGTGGTTGGTCTGGACAAATTACGGAAGTAGTTATCGCGGGATTAGGTTTCGTGGAATTTCATGTCGCGCACATTGCGTTTTTGTTGAACACAACTTCAAAATAAAAGCAATGCACATTCAGTCCATGCATGAGGTAAAATTAGAAAATACGTTTATTTTGTAATTTCTAATTAACCTTACGCGGGCCGGTCAGAATGAACCAAAGGGCCGGATGCGGCCCGCGGGCCGTAAAATGCCCAGGTCTGGTGTAGCTGGAACCACCATCAGAATCACTGTTAAAGAAAATTAATCAACACCTTCTGACCAATTGGTGTTGAGATTTCAACAACGCTGTGGTGTTAAAAAAAATGAAAAGTATAGTTATGGCAATTCTATACTAATTCAGTGCTGGGTTTTTGGAGTGAACAGAAACTGAATAAATGTCCAGTATGATATATTCACTGATCAGTGATAACATTAAACCCACTGACAGGTGAAGAACTGAATAACGTTCCCTGTGTACGAAATCACTCACTACTCACTATACAGTGGACTCTATAGTGAGTTCAGCATTTTGTAACACTGTCCGAATGTCTCATCTCATCTCATTATCTGTAGCCGCTTTATCCTGTTCTACAGGGTCGCAGACAAGCTGGAGCCTATCCCAGCTGACTACGGGCGAAAGGCAGGGTTCACCCTGGACAAGTCGCCAGGTCATCACAGGGCTGACATGTAGACACAGACAACCATTCACATTCACACCTACGCTCAATTTAGAGTCACCAGTTAACCTAACCTGCATGTCTTTGGACTGTGGGGGAAACCGGAGCACCCGGAGGAAACCCACGCTGACACGGGGAGAACATGCAAACTCCGCACAGAAAGGCCCTCGCCGGCCACGGGGCTCGAACCCAGGACCTTCTTACTGTGAGGCGACAGCGCTAACCACTACACCACCGTGCTGTCCGAATGTATAGTGAGAATTATTACACGCTATATAGTGGACTCGTGGTATCCCACAATGCACCGTGAAAAGTAGTGAACTTTTAGATGGTCACTAACCAAGCAATATACAAGATAAGATCGCCTTTTATTATCCCACAAGGGGACATTTACATTCTTACAGCAGCAAAATATATAAAGAGAAAAAGATAAGGCAGTGAAGGAGTAGTGCAAAAGTACTATATAAAGAAATAAACTACAAATTAGAGATTAAAAAAAATTAACACCTTTGCATAAATTAACAGGTTTGCAGATATATAGATAACATTAAGTGTATTACAAAGGTGGTATTGCACGTGTAAGTATTGCACAAGTATTATTATCAGTATTACCCAGGTAGTATTGCACAAGTAATTCGGTATATTGCACAAGAGCCATTTTAACCATGTGTAGCGAGCAGTTTGCTGTAAAGTACTGATGCTGATAGTCAGTGCACGCAGGATACGTTCAGAGGGTCTCTGTGGATGTAGAAGTGATCTGGACAGTGTTGTTGATTATTGTGAGGAGCGTCTGGTGCTGTGCTTGGTGAGGTGCCGGTTGTACAGTCTCGCAGCAGTAGGGACGAAGGAGCTGCTGGATCTCTCCTTAACACACCGCAGATGGAGGAGCCGGTCACTGAAGGAGCTGCCCAGTGCTGCTGCTGTCTCCTGCAGTGGATGGGAGGTGTTCGCCATTAAGGATGACAACTTGGCCAACATCCTCCTCTCCCCCATTACGTCCACGGAGTCCGGTGCACAGCCCAGGACACATCCTGCCTTCCTCATCAGTTTGTTCACTTTTTTCCTCTCTGCTGTTGTGATCCCATCATGCATTGCGGTCACGCTGAAAGAAAAGCTGTTTCATAAGGAGCGTGAAGTACTTTAGATGGAGTACAGCAGTAGTTTGTTTTTCCTTCTGACGGCGGCCACGAGACAAATTTATAAGTTGTGGCGTGAAAATGGCAATAATACTGTACTGTGTTGGGGTGGACGGACGGACGGAGGAAGAAACGCACAATAAACGGACATTCAAGTACAATTATAAATAGTAAGAGAATAGAAAATGAGCTAAAATAGAATGAGATAAAATGCAAGAATAAAAGTTAGAGTGAAGAGCGAGGAATTAATCAAAAGCCTCAGATTTGATTTAATAAAAGGCAGCGGCGAAGAATGAAGAAATTATTTAGCCTTGATTTAAAAGAACTGAAAGATGCAGCAGACACAAAGTACTTTGTATTTATTAATGTGGGAAATACGCTCAGCGTAATATGGATTTATCACAAAAATACATGCAGGTATTTATTATTTTGAAAACTCACCAGCCGACTGATCCGACATTTTAATTGTATGACACTAATGACATAAATAACGGTGCGGCGGAGCAGTGTCCGAAAGAGTTTTTACGTTTTGCCAGTGAGCGCACTGTATAGTCCTCTAGATAGTAATTCCCGAGATGGTGAGTAGGGAGTCGTGAACGAGTGATTTTGGATCCAGCCTTTGATGATCTCGTTACAGTGGAACCTGTCGAGGGGTGGGGTTTATTAGACAGAAAGTGAACAGTCAGTTCTTGAAGTTAATGTGTTGGAAGCAGGAAAAAAGGATCTGAGTGACTTTGACAAATAGTGATGCTAGATGACTGGGTCTGAGCATCTCTAAAATGGCACATCGTGTGATGTTTTCCTGGTATGCAGCGGTTAGTACATACCTGTCAACTTTGAGGTTTGAAAAAAAGGGATATTTCCCAGATTTTTAACTCAAAATAAGGGAAAATTTCGGAAAGTCATACCCTTCACCAAAAGTGGGTGCGTAGTTGAATGGGGGGCAATTTTCTATCTAGTATTTGTGATTTCCTGTACTCTGGTGCATGTTGGTGATAGCCAAGACCCAAACTCAATATGCTTATGGTTTATAGAGTGCATTTGTGAATAAACTATACATTTATTTTTATTTGCTTTCAGTGGTACCAGTTATTTCCCAAATTAAGGGCTAAAATACGGATCTTATGTTAAAATAAGAAAGGTCATTATATAACCAGTCAATAAATTCAATTCCATTGCAATTTATTATGGTTTTACCATAATAATGGCCTAGGAACACTAGGATAGATAGATAGATAGATAGATAGATAGATAGATAGATAGATAGATAGATAGATAGATAGATAGATAGATAGATAAAGAGTAATACAAGATATTAAACCAAGAGTGATTTAAAATGGGTAAGTTTCAGATAGAAAATAAAATAGACAATGAGTGGATAAAACAGTTAATACACCAATTAGTTTACACTGGGCTATTTATGAGGTCTTAGCCAGGACATACTTAATGTAAACATGTGTAGCTTACCTTTGATTATTTGGGAGGCTTTCGTTTTCCCCATGGAACATTTCTTTGCGATGGAAGAGTCTGGGAACATTCCAGCCACGCACTTGTTGAAATCATCAAAGAAAGAGAGGCTAATGTTTTCCTTAGCTATTAGCATCGCCATCTTCACCGCAGACCTAATCAGTGTTGCCAGATACTGCTGACGTTTTCCAGCCCAAAATATGTTCAAAACCTGCCAAAATGGACTTGAAACCACCCAACTTGGGCGGGAAACCACCCAATCTGGCAACACTGGACCTAATCACTTGTTCAGCCTCGCCTCCGGACGTAGTTCTGTAATTACTGATGCCTGAGAGGGCGGGGACATGAATTCATGGCCCGACTTCCTGCTGTAAACTCCTGTCAGAGGCGCGTCATGAATTCTGGACCTACCGACTTCTTTTATATTGTGAAAATACAGGACTTTTATATAATGTGAAAATACGGGATATTTTCGGGAAAATAAAAAAACGGGAAGACAGCGGGAAATAAGTCAAAATAAGGGATTTCCCGGGAAAAACGGGAGGGTTGACAGGTATGGGTTAGTACCGAACGAAAGTGGTCCAAGGATCTAAAGGACAACCGGTGGACCTGCGACAGTTTCTAACTTTTTTCAGAAACTGGTGAAAAAGTTAATTTGGACAGCTTTCTGTTTTAGCCAGCATTAACTTTTCAGCAGTTTGTGCTACGGTTTGTGCTACATATTCAACTATATTAGTGACATATTTATGGAATAAGAATAAAACCACCAGTTGATGTTCAGCTTTATTTTCAGCTTCAACCCTTCAATTGCAATCCATGACGATCCAGATCTGACTCATATCATCCCTTCCCCTGCTGACCGTTACGCCGACGGTTTCAGTGCACCATGTTGCATCATAAAAAAATTGCCAGGGACCGGCGCGTATTACGTGCATGGCGTGGAAGCGTCTCTTAACAGAGATGGCACTTCACTGCGAACACAGCCTAAGGAAGGCGGTAAACTGGACTAGCATGATCAGTAATGATCTCCACACGGAACTGCTCAGGCAGCTCTGCACTGGGCGCTTGCGTGGACGGGGAGTGGAGCATGTCCCAATGTAGAACGTTCACATGGTGGCACGCCGTCACCACCGTGTGGGAGTAACAAGAGAAAATCAAACAAAAGACCACATTTTCAAGACTGACAAGTCTTTTTATTAGTGTAGCGGCAACTTTTACAACAAGATTGTGGGCGTAGCGGTAAGGAAACGTCGTGTATCAGCCCCGGTATGCTGAAAAGACCTAGTCGAACCCTTTGAGCCCAGTTTGAACCCTGTCGCCGGTTCACCGGTTGTCCTTTGGATCCTTGGACCACTTTTGTTCAGTACTAAGCACTGCATACCGGGAACACCTCACACGATGTACCATTTTGGAGACGCTCAGACCCAGCCATCTCACCATCACAATTTGTCAAAGTCACTCAGATCCTTACACTCGTCCATTTTTCCTGCTTCCAACACATCAACTTCTTCAAGAACTGACTGTTCTCTTTCTTGCTGCCTGATAAACCCCGCCCCCCTCGACAGGTGCTACTGTAACGAGATCATCAACGTCACTCAGTTCTTCACCCGTCAGTGGTTTTAATGTTACGGCTGATCAGTGTATACTGTGTGTTTGCTGTCTTTCTCCAGGTTATTCCAATTCCTGACACTCATCCCCTTCTGGTGTATGTGAACCCTAAAAGTGGAGGGAAACAGGGTGAGAGGTGAGACCACTTCAGACACATTTTCTTAAATGACCCTTGTTTTACAAGTTGACGCGATTCTCAGAAAGCTTACAGTATTAATGCCGTTCTCGCAGTAGATATGACGAGGCGTAGGTGCCGTGTGACGTTTGTTTCTTCAGCTTTGCACTGGAGTTACAATCTGCCAGTTTAGTGTTGTGTAACCTGCATGACTGCATCATCACCGATGCCTTTTCGGAGATGTTCAGTGTCTCAAATCAGATTGGCTTGTGTTCTAACACTGTACAACATGGTTATGAGTAAATCTGCACAAAAAGGGCAATCCTAGTGCTGTCTTTACTTTTTTTTTTGTACGATTCTTCTAAATTGGTGGCTATAAGCTCACCTGCCACTTTAATAGGAACACCTGTACACTCATGCGAGCATCCAATCAGCCAGTCATGTAGCAGCAGCGTCAGAAATAACCTCGACAGTTGAAGATTTGGAAAAAAATTACACATTTTTTTTTCCTCCTCCGATCTTCACTTGTTTAGTTTCTGTGATACCCCTTTTCCACCAAATCAGTTCCAGGGCTGGTTCGGGGCCGGTGCTGGTTCACAACTCGTTCAACTTGCGAGCCAGCTGAGAACCAGTTTGCTTTTCCATAGCTCGGGGTGCTAAGGGGAGCCACGTCATTTACGTCGCTGTATACGTCAGTTACGTCGCTGCATTTGCATAAACCTTGGCGCGAACATCGAAGCAACAACAACATGGAGCAGAAGAAGCAGCAACAACAACAATAATGGCTGACTTCGCATTTGTACAGCTGCTGCTTCTCGCCGCTTAAAAATGGCGATCTTTCGCAGTCTTGCTATTGTTGTTGGTCTTAACAACTCCGCCTCCCCGGCTGACGTAAGCGGTTCTTTCCTCTGGCCCAGCAGAGAGTTGGTGCTAGCCTGGAACCGGTTTTTCTGGCCCCAGAGCCAGTTCTTTGTCAGTGGAAACAGAAAACCCAGTTCCAAACTAAGCACTGGCCCCGAACCAGCCCTGGAACTGCTTTGGTGGAAAAGGGGCATGAGTCTCCGATTCCTGTTCTTGGCTGACAGGACTGGAACCTGATGTGCTCTTCTGCTGTTGTAGCCCATCCCCCTCTAGGTTAGCTGGTTAGATGCTTTTCTGCTCATCATGGTTGTAAAGAGTGATTATTTGAGTTACTGTAGCCTTCCTGTCATCTCGAACCTGTCTCGATGATTCTCCTCTGACCCTGTTATGAACGAGATGTTTCTACAGAACCAGCACTCGCTCTTTTTAGTTCTTCACACCTTTTAAACTTTAGAGATTGTTCATGCAAATCCCTGGAGATCAGCAGTTTCTGAAACAAACCAACCAGCCTGTCTGGTACCAACATCCATGCCAAGGTCAAGGTCAGTGAAATCCCTTTTTTGTTTAGCTCATCTGTCCATAAGGTTGAGTGCCATGGGGTGGCATCAGTCATCCACAATTTGGTTAAATCGTATCTCCTCCGTCAGTTCTCCACGGATTTCCGTTCCAATTGTTTTGTTTCAAAGAAGTCATCACTCTGCACAAAACTCGGTCGTTGTTTTGTCTGATTTTTTGTGCTTTCTGTGCTTCTCACCCTGTCTCTAAGGGAGCGCCCAGCCACCCTGCGAAGGAAACTCATTTCGGCCGCTTGTATCTGCGATCTTGTTCTTTCGGTCATTACCCAAAGCTCATGACCATAGGTGAGAGTCGGAACGTAGATCGACCTGTAAATTGAGAGCTTCGCCTTTTGGCTCAGCTCCTTCACCACGACGGACCGGTAAAGCGACCGCATCACTGCGGAGGCTGCACCGATCCGCCTGTCGATCTCACGCTCCATCCTTCCCTCACTCGTGAACAAGATCCCGAGATACTTAAACTCCTCCCCTTGAGGAGTGTATCTCCTCTCTTTTATAATGCGAATTCAGTTCTGATTGATGTTTTGGGTCGATCTTCTCTCGGGGAACAAAATGGAGTCCTTAGTTGCTGTTTGTGTTGTAAACAGTTTGTTGTGGAGGTTGGTCCTCTCTCACATCGTCACATTTCAGTTCTGTTTAATGTTTTGGTCGTCATGGTGGTTTTGATGGCAGAACGGATGAGCTCCTACGCCCTTGACATTCTGGTTTCACCATTCTGATGGATGATGTGATGTGAACATTAACCCCAAGACCTTTATCCGGTTTATTTGATGCATTCCTGGAGTGAGCAGCTGCTGCATGATTGGCTAATCAACTGAGTGTTCCTATTAAAGTGACCAGATTTTTGTTGTTTATTAACCTCGTAGTTCCAGCGTCAAATTAAGCAGGCAGACTTGAGACACCAAACATGTCTCGGCTGACGAGTGGAAAATGTAAATTTCATTTTGGCAGTAATGTCCCTTTCACCAGGCCATTTGCATTTTACTTTGTGGTCAGATGTCGAGTGGAGCAGCAAAGTTGCAACTCGAGAAACGTCTTCTGAATACAGTCGAGGAACATGACACGGGTTTTGCTCTTTGAAATGAAATGTGACGCTTGTTAAGAAAAATGTTAAGAAATCCTGCATGTATTTTGTGCTATGCAATTAAAAGTGAGTCTTCTTTAGAAAGGAAAAGTCACGAGTTTGTGCAGCTGAACGTCTTTTCAAATTTGGTGAAAATATTTAAGGGAAAAAGCTGAGTGTGTTTAACATTTTCCAAGAAAAAGAAAAGTGCAGTGGATTAAAGAGCTTCAGGATGCAGTCTGGCCACTGCGGCACAAATACTGAGCGTATAATTTAGTTTAGATTAGAAAAAGGGTCTGAATTCTTAGATGGTCACGATATTATCGACTTTTTCTTTCTTTTTTTTTGCTATTTTGGCCATTATTAAAAAAGGTATAGGTACATACAGTAGGTTTTTCTTTGTTCATGGTTTTTCTTTCACCAGAGATTTTGCATTCAGCTTCAGGGATTAAAAATACAAGCTGACACATTTTACAAACTCTCCAATCACAAAGCAGAATTTAAGGTGCATATTAACCCATAAATGTGATGTCACTCATTAACACTCCTCTCGTTTACACCAGTCATAAAGAGCACATTTCCTGATATCTGACAAACTACAGTGCTGTTTTTCAAAGAAACGTTTACAGAGCATTGTTTTTGTTTGTTTTACAGAGTTCTGCGCAAATTCCAGTATTTGTTAAACCCTCGGCAGGTTTATAACCTCTCCAACGGAGGACCAGGACCAGGGTAAGGGCTCTTCTCCCTGAGAGGTGGCGTTTTCATTAGGCTGCTGCTGCTGTTCTTGTGTTGTTGCTATTGCTCGTTGTTGCTGCTGCTGCTGCTGTTCTTGTGTTGTTGTTGATCCTGTTGTGGTGGTGTTGTTGCTGCTGTTGTCATCGTCGTCGTCATCGTTGTTGCTGCTGTTGTCGTCGTTGTTGTTGATCCTGTTGTGGTGTTGTTGCTGCTGTTTGTCGTTGTTGTTGATCCTGTTGTGGTGTTGTTGCTGCTGTTGTTGTCGTTGTTGTTGATCCTGTTGTGGTGTTGTTGTTGCTGTTGTCGTTGTCATTGTTGTTGTTGATCCTGTTGTGGTGTTGTTGTTGCTGTTGTCGTTGTTGATCCTGTTGTGGTGGTGTTGCTGCTGTTGTCGTTGTTGTTGATCCTGTTGTGGTGTTGTTGCTGCTGTTGTCGTCATTGTTGTTGTTGTTGATCCTGTTGTGGTGTTGTTGCTGCTGTTGTCGTCATTGTTGTTGTTGATCCTGTTGTGGTGGTGGTGTTGCTGTTGTCATCATTGTTGCTGTTGATCCTGTTGTGGTGGTGTTGCTGCTGTTGTTGTCGTTGTTGTTGATCCTGTTGTGGTGTTGTTGTTGCTGTTGTCGTTGTTGTTGTTGATCCTGTTGTGGTGTTGTTGTTGTTGTTGATCCTGTTGTGGTGTTGTTGCTGCTGTTGTCGTTGTTGTTGATCCTGTTGTGGTGTTGTTGTTGCTGTTGTCGTTGTTGATCCTGTTGTGGTGGTGTTGCTGCTGTTGTCGTTGTTGTTGATCCTGTTGTGGTGTTGTTGCTGCTGTTGTCGTTGTTGTTGATCCTGTTGTGGTGTTGTTGTTGCTGTTGTCGTTGTTGATCCTGTTGTGGTGGTGTTGCTGCTGTTGTCGTTGTTGTTGATCCTGTTGTGGTGTTGTTGCTGCTGTTGTCGTCATTGTTGTTGTTGTTGTTGATCCTGTTGTGGTGTTGTTGCTGCTGTTGTCGTCATTGTTGTTGTTGATCCTGTTGTGGTGGTGGTGTTGCTGTTGTCGTCATTGTTGCTGTTGATCCTGTTGTGGTGGTGTTGCTGCTGTTGTTGTCGTTGTTGTTGATCCTGTTGTGGTGTTGTTGTTGCTGTTGTCGTTGTTGTTGTTGATCCTGTTGTGGTGTTGTTGTTGCTGTTGTCGTTGTTGTTGTTGATCCTGTTGTGGTGTTGTTGCTGCTGTTGTCGTTGTTGTTGATCCTGTTGTGGTGTTGTTGTTGCTGTTGTCGTTGTTGTTGTTGATCCTGTTGTGGTGTTGTTGCTGCTGTTGTCGTTGTTGTTGATCCTGTTGTGGTGTTGTTGTTGCTGTTGTCGTTGTTGTTGTTGATCCTGTTGTGGTGTTGTTGTTGCTGTTGTCGTTGTTGTTGTTGATCCTGTTGTGGTGTTGTTGCTGCTGTTGTCGTTGTTGTTGATCCTGTTGTGGTGTTGTTGCTGCTGTTGTCGTTGTTGTTGATCCTGTTGTGGTGTTGTTGCTGCTGTTGTCGTTGTTGTTGTTGTTGTTGTTGATCCTGTTGTGGTGTTGTTGCTGCTGTTGTCGTCATTGTTGTTGTTGCTGTTGATCCTGTTGTGGTGGTGTTGCTGCTGTTGTTGTCGTTGTTGTTGATCCTCTTGTGGTGTTGTTGCTGCTGTTGTCATTGTTGTTGTTGTGGTGGTGTTGCTGCTGTTGTCATTGTTGTTGATCCTGTTGTGGTGGTGTTGCTGCTGTTGTCGTTGTTGTTGTGGTGGTGGTGTTGCTGCTGTTGTCGTTGTTGTTGTTGCTGCTGTTGTCGTTGTTGTTGATCCTGTTGTGGTGTTGTTGCTGCTGCTGTTGTTGTTGATCCTGTTGTGGTGGTGTTGTTGCTGTTGTCGTCGTTGTTGTTGATCCTGTTGTGGTGGTGTCGTTGTTGTTGTGGTGGTGTTGCTGCTGTTGTCATTGTTGTTGTTGATCCTGTTGTGGTGTTGTTGCTGTTGTTGTTGTTGATGATCCTGTTGTGGTGGTGTTGTTGCTGTTGTCGTTGTTGTTGTTGTTGATCCTGTTGTGGTGGTGTTGCTGCTGTTGTCATTGTTCTTGTTGATCCTGTTGTGGTGTTGTTGATCCTGTTGTGGTGTTGTTGCTGCTGTTGTCGTTGTTGTTGTTGTTGTTGTTGATCCTGTTGTGGTGGTGTTGCTGCTGTTGTCGTTGTTGTTGATCCTGTTGTGGTGGTGTTGCTGCTGTTGTCATCGTTGTTGTTGTTGATCCTGTTGTGGTGGTGTTGCTGCTGTTGTCGTCATTGTTGTCGTTGTTGTTGATCCTGTTGTGGTGGTGTTGCTGCTGTTGCTCTTTCTGCCGTTGTTGCTCTTGCTGTTCTTGTGTTGTTGCTCTTGCTGTTGATCCTGTTTTGTTATTGTTGCTGTTGCTGTTGCTGACGTTGTTGCTCTTGCTGCTGTTCTTGTATTTTTGTTGTTGCTCTTGCTGCTGCTGTTCTTGCTACTGCTGATGTTGTTGTTGTTACTGTGTAGTGCCATGAAACCAATCACCAATGTATATTACTACCTTTTCTGTGCATGCGATTAAAGTCAGGGGAATTGATTCAAGATTCAAACGATACACTTCTGATATAAATGACACGTTTCATAACACTATCACACAGCTGTTTCACCACTGCTGATTTTTTTTTTAAAATTGTGATTAAGCCGTATTCCAGCTGTTGCGCTTGGCTTATAGAACGCTGTTAATGACACATCCTCCCAGAGTCTCTTAATTCTATAGTTGCTATTAATATTTACATGTACTGTATTAAATCTGATGAAATCTATCGTGGCAGTTAGAGCTGGTATAAATCATATTCTATAAATAAAGTCTTGATTCAGTAATGTGAAGATGTCACCATGTGCCACACCCGCACCCCGGGTCACAGGAGAAATGTGCTTGCCCCGTGTTAATTTACACACCCACATGCAAGAGCTTCGTTCCAGACGTGACATGCAAATTGATTACAGAAGTGATCGTGGGAAAAGAATCCCATCTACATAGGTCTAATGTTGTCTCTTTTTCTTCCTTCTTCCTGGAGGAATTTCCAACCCAAACTGTGCAACATTTCTCAGTTAATCCAGTGGCGTCTGTTCGTCCATCCAGATAGCCAGCTCTGTGTGATGTCACACTTTCTGTGCTGCTGCTTGTTGTGTTGCCTCTGGATTAAGGACGAGACACCAGTCTTAAGAGCTGAATCGGTTATTAAAGCTTGTGCTTTATTTATATACACCATAATATCATTCATTGAAATGTTCTCGAAATAAATTCATGGTCCGATTATGTAAATACAGCAACATGCTGTGTATATGTAGTATAATGCAAATATCAAGCACACGGATTCATGGGAAAAGAACATTTTCGAAAGTTGCAGTGTTTTTATTTATAACTCTCAGGATGTGAGAGAGAACTGGAATTGTTTTTGTTTATTTGAAACAACAGCATGAGAAACTAATATTGTTCAAATAAAGCATTAGGTTTAACTAGTTAGCATGCTATCCAGAGTGAGCATTAGCAAGGACTGTTAAGACATCATTTACTCACAAGCGCACTATAAAACACTATAAACACACAAAATGCAGCTCATAACGATTTGTGAGGAAGGTCACGAGTGCAGTCCGTGTCGTTTCGTCTCTGTAATAAGCTCTTGCGAGTGTTAAGCTGCAGTATTAGCGTGCTAGCACGGCGTGGACTGAAGGAGTGTGAGGGAGCGGCTATAAAATGACTCACAGGACGACATTATCATACATGTCAACCTTTGGTCAATCAAACCTGTATAACCAACCTCCAAAATCCATATTTCCCTTATAAAATCCTTATAAGATGCAAATTAAAATAATTTACCTAAAATTTGAATGATAATCTCATCTCATCTCATTATCTGTAGCCGCTTTATCCTGTTCTACAGGGTCGCAGGCGAGCTGGATCCTATCCCAGCTGACTACGGGCGAAAGGCGGGGTTCACCCTGGACAAGTTGCCAGGTCATCACAGGGCTGACACATAGACACAGACAACCATTCACACTCACATTCACACCTACGCTCAATTTAGAGTCACCAGTTAACCTAACCTGCATGTCTTTGGACTGTGGGGGAAACCGGAGCACCCGGAGGAAACCCATGCGGACACGGGGAGAACATGCAAACTCCGCACAGAAAGGCCCTTGCCGGCCACGGGGCTCGAACCCAGGACCTTCTTGCTGTGAGGCGACAGCGCTAACCACTACACCACCGTGCCACCTGAATGATAATTAACAATGATATATCCCAGTTACTTTTTATTCAATATTAACAATAAACCTTTAGAATGAATACAAAGCTCCAATGTTTGACAAAAACACAAAGTGTCACTCTAATGTTCTGAATTGTACTCCATGACAGCTTTTTTAGCGCTCTGCACCAATACCTCGCGAGGCTGCATGTCACAGCAAGTGTCTGTTGATCTTGCCGGAGTGCCCATTCAGAATCTTTTCAGTCACTAGTGAAAGTCGCTCAGGTGGAAATACGCGTTTCAAACAAAATGTTACTTCCCGGTTGGCGGGATTCTCGCAATGCGGTGTGTGCATGATCAGAAGTGGAACGAAGTCTCGCTACCACAAGATAACGCGTGATTTCATAAGACTCTTTACTGGCCGTTTGTGGTGTACAGTACGTTTGTAAATGTTATGCGCTTTTTTTATCATCGTGGGAATTGATTATAGCTCTAAATAAATATTGAAGTTTTTTTAAAGAATCCGTATAACTTTATTTGTACGCCTGTATACTACAACCCCGATTCCAAAAAAGTTGGGACAAAGTACAAATTGTAAATAAAAACGGAATGCGATAATTTACAAATCTCAAAAACTGATATTGTATTCACAATAGAACAGAGACAACATATCAAATGTCGAAAGTGAGACATTTTGAAATTTCATGCCAAATATTGGCTCATTTGAAATTTCATGACAGCAACACATCTCAAAAAAGTTGGGACAGGGGCAATAAGAGGCTGGAAAAGTTAAAGGTACAAAAAAGGAACAGCTGGAGGACCAAATTGCAACTCATTAGGTCAATTGGCAATAGGTCATTAACATGACTGGGTATAAAAAGAGCATCCTGGAGTGGCAGCGGCTCTCAGAAGTAAAGATGGGAAGAGGATCACCAATCCCCCTAATTCTGCACCGACAAATAGTGGAGCAATATCAGAAAGGAGTTCGACAGTGTAAAATTGCAAAGAGTTTGAACATATCATCATCTACAGTGCATAATATCATCAAAAGATTCAGAGAATCTGGAAGAATCTCTGTGCGTAAGGGTCAAGGCCGGAAAACCATACTGGGTGCCCGTGATCTTCGGGCCCTTAGACGGCACTGCATCACATACAGGCATGCTTCTGTATTGGAAATCACAAAATGGGCTCAGGAATATTTCCAGAGAACATTATCTGTGAACACAATTCACCGTGCCATCCGCCGTTGCCAGCTAAAACTCTATAGTTCAAAGAAGCCGTATCTAAACACGATCCAGAAGCGCAGACGTCTTCTCTGGGCCAAGGCTCATTTAAAATGGACTGTGGCAAAGTGGAAAACTGTTCTGTGGTCAGACGAATCAAAATTTGAAGTTCTTTATGGAAATCAGGGACGCCGTGTCATTCGGACTAAAGAGGAGAAGGACGACCCAAGTTGTTATCAGCGCTCAGTTCAGAAGCCTGCATCTCTGATGGTATGGGGTTGCATTAGTGCGTGTGGCATGGGCAGCTTACACATCTGGAAAGACACCATCAGTGCTGAAAGGTATATCCAGGTTCTAGAGCAACATATGCTCCCATCCAGACGACGTCTCTTTCAGGGAAGACCTTGCATTTTCCAACATGACAATGCCAAACCACATACTGCATCAATTACAGCATCATGGCTGCGTAGAAGAAGGGTCCGGGTACTGAACTGGCCAGCCTGCAGTCCAGATCTTTCACCCATAGAAAACATTTGGCGCATCATAAAACGGAAGATACGACAAAAAAGACCTAAGACAGTCGAGCAACTAGAATCCTACATTAGACAAGAATGGGTTAACATTCCTATCCCTAAACTTGAGCAACTTGTCTCCTCAGTCCCCAGACGTTTACAGACTGTTGTAAAGAGAAAAGGGGATGTCTCACAGTGGGAAACATGGCCTTGTCCCAACTTTTTTGAGATGTGTTGTCGTCATGAAATTTAAAATCACCTAATTTTTCTCTTTAAATGATACATTTTCTCAGTTTAAACATTTGATATGTCATCTATGTTCTATTCTGAATAAAATATGGAATTTTGAAACTTCCACATCATTGCATTCCGTTTTTATTTACAATTTGTACTTTGTCCCAACTTTTTTGGAATCGGGGTTGTACATTTATTGAATCAAATCCGTATAAAATACAGACATTCCGTATAGGTTGACATGTATGCATGATCATCTGAGGTCACGGCGTTAACCGTTGTTTTTAGCACGTTCTGTGTACTTTTCCAGCTTATTTGTAGAAGCAAAACTGCACCTTAAATTTGTTCGGAAGAGAAATTCATTAGAAAGGGAGTTGCGTTTGGAGAGCAGCATGATGACCTGTTGTACACAGTGCCACTCAAAACACCCTGTCTTTATACTTTTGGTCGAATTTTCAATGGTTTAAATCATGTAGAAGAAGAAAATCACAGTAAGACACGTTTGATATTTTACATGTTTGGAATTTTTTAAAATTGGGGAAAGATTTCAAGAATATAGATTGAGCTAGAAAATCTGATCTAATAAAGTCACTTGGAGCATGCGCACGCACACACACACACACACACACACACACACACACACACACACACACACACACACACACTGTTCTCCCCAGGATCAAAATAAAGCCCTAACTTTTGGGGGGCCCTACATGGGGGGAGAGTATGAAAGGGGGGTTTCCCCTCTCTCACTGGGGGGTCCAGGGGGCCTCCCCAATAAAATTTTGAAAAAGGGAGCCCATTTGGTGGCATCTGGTGACTTTTCGGAGCATTTTATGGTTGTACTGACACGGTCACTTTTTATCCCCTGCTGGCCAAAAGGCTGGAAGGGGGATTATGTCATGGCGGTTTTCTTCTGTCCGTCTGTCCCGGGAAGGGTGCTCACCTTCTGAAATCAACTCCTCTCTCAATTTTTGGAGGAATTTCACGAAACATGGCAGGATTCTTTGTTATATGTTGGTAATACACACATTATTTCATTCAATTCAGTCGCATTTTACCAGAGTTACAGCCCTTGATTAACAAAATTATACTCTGACAATTTCCTGAGTGTGTTTTCCTTCTGAAATCAACTCCTCTCAGTCTGTGGAGGAATTTCACTGAACTTGGTAAAAGGCTTTGTTATATGTCGGTAGTACTCAGATTATTTTGTTCAATTCAGTTACGTTTTACCAGATTTGTGGCCCTTGATTAACAGCCTTGTACTTTCACAATTTCATGAAGGTGTGCTTGCTTTCTGACATCAACTCCTCTCGCAATTTTCGGATGAATTTCTCGAAGCTTGGCAAAAAGCCTGGTTATATGACGGTAATACGCATATTGCGATTTAATTTCGTTTGTGAACATTTTCCCAGAGTTTTGACCCTTGATTAAATAACTTGACAATTTCATGAGGGTGTAGGTTCTTCTGAAATCAACTCTGCTCGCAATTTGTGGAGGAATTTCACCAAACTTGTCAGAAGGCTTTCTTATATGACCGTTATACACACATTGAAATTGAATTTAATTTGGGCAAATTTCACCAGAGTTATGCCCTTGATTATTAACACACTTGTACTTTTGACAATTTCATCAAGGTGTGCTTGCTTTCTGAAATCAGCTTCCCTCACAATTTTTATTATCCCCCGCTGGCCGAAAGGCCCGAAGGGGGATTGTGTCATGGCGATATCCGTCCCAGGAAGGTTGCTCACCTTCTGAAATCAACTCCTCTCTCAATTTTTGGAGGAGTTTCATGCAACTTGACAGGATTCTTTGTTGTATGTCGGTAATACGCATATTGCAATTTCATTCAATTCAGCCGCATTTTTACCAGAGTTATGGCAGAGTTACCAGCGGAGGATATTGTGCTCTCGGAGCACTCTTGTCATTGTTAACATGGTTGAATATAGCCGTCAACCCCAGAATGAAAAAAGAAGTGAGAAAGCCAGGGGCTGCAGGCCCCAGTCAGGTCCAGGGCAAAGCCATGGTGGGCAGTCTGGGGGGGCGAAAACGATTTTGCCAACTTTAAGAGGGCCTCAAGGCCAATTTATGCTGACAGCGCAGTCCTCGCAGATGGCGTCGCAGATGGCGTCTGCGTAGCCCCCCCCCCTTCGCAGACGCTCTGCGTGCACCTCCCAAAAATTGTGACCACCGCAGAAGCCTCGCAGACAGCGTCGCAGACAAGAGGGCTCTGATTGGTCCACTCTACATCCGCTGTACACGCACTTCCGCTTCCCTACTTTCCCGGTTTGGTTTGTTTTCACGACCGCCATTTTTAAAAACACGAGCGAAGATGGAGCAGCACGAAGAGCGGTTGATCGAGGAAGTGAGGAAGTACGTACATCTATACGACTCCAGTTCTAGTCATTATAAGTAACCGGAGGATAAACACTCCACTAACCACACCCACCAACTACTCCTAGCGATTTCGCGACTTCGCGCCCCCTTGCGTTGTGGCGGTGAATAACATCGCGCACGCCTATTACTCCCCGCTCAACGATAAATTACAACTGTCTGCGAAAAGCTATCTGCGAAAGCCTTGTCGCAAGAGCATGCAGAGGCCCTTAAGATGAATATTTAGTTTTCACTTTCTCGTTACTATTAATGGGGGGGAAAAAAAAACAACAAAAATGGCTTCATGAGGACATCACGTGTCCACACTACACTACAATGCCAGGTAAACAATAACACATTTCAACATGATCATGAAATGAAAGACGTGCACTGATCACGTTTCAAAAAGCTTTCACCACAAACCTACATACAGTATGCAGGTCGCTTCATAGGAAAACAGGAAACACAATTTGTTTTGCTACAAAGTCATTTCTAAATTGAGGTTTTAACTTGGTAAAAGTGCACACGTTTGCAATTTATCACAGCAGAGTTTGAGGTTTATTTTGCCCTTTATTAAATGAAAGTGTAAATAAAATAATTATATCATTACAAAAAAATTTATCTGAATATAATACTACAAGCTGAGTAAATTTAATATTCTGTCCTATATATATTAAATATCATTGATAAAATATTTATTCCTTAGAGTTTAACGTTAAATAAATTATTAGAAAGATAATATTAAAGGAATATAAAATTAGTGAAATACTCAAAGTAATACCATCACAAACAATCCCAAAACCTTTGACAGTGATCTCTTAACAACTTCAGATTATATAGTTATAGATTTATACATTTATGTGCTTATGTTTTATTTCCCGTCACCAACCCAGACTCACTCGGCTCCTACTGTAACAATAATAAACATAAACACAGCATGCAGAGTTCCTGTTGGATAAAAAAAAATTTGGCTCGACATTTATGAGAACATATCTGTGTAACAGTTCAAAATAAGCTTTTATTTTACTTTAACTGAGTGACTTTGCAAATTGATCTCGTTGAGCTTAGATTAACTGAAACGAGGCACATTTAACTTTTTGTCAAAAACGATAAAATATAAATTTAAAAATCTACCTTCTCACTGACAGAAGTCTGTGCTGCCACTGCGGTCGAGAGTGATCCTGATGACCATCTCGCTTTTTCAAGATCTTTGTGAGACTTTCTTTGTATGTGAAGTTCAACATCTAGAAGGTCTTGGTGTTTACAGCTGATCCTCCGGTTGCACACATTGCATCGGAAACAGTGTTTGCTCACTGAATCCGTGATAACGCATGGAGAGATTTTGGTCCAGTTGGAATTAAACTTCGTATCATACTTAGCTGCACCTTGATTCTTGAAAGTGTTCTGTTTTTTTAGAACTTAGAAGGCCCTGTGATCCAGAATCGCTGTCACTCATTTTTGCCATGTGCGTCTTTCCCACTGGTAATCTGGAAATGAAGAAGACAAAGTAAGATGCAATTTCATTGGTCAACTTCTTGCAGGGGGCGGTACAGTGGTGTAGTGGTTAGCGCTGTCGCCTCACAGCAAGAAGGTCCGGGTTCGAGCCCCGTGGCCGGCGAGGGCCTTTCTGTGCGGAGTTTGCATGTTCTCCCCGTGTCCGCGTGGGTTTCCTCCGGGTGCTCCGGTTTCCCCCACAGTCCAAAGACATGCAGGTTAGGTTAACTGGTGACTCTAAATTGAGCGTAGGTGTGAATGTGAGTGTGAATGGTTGTCTGTGCCTATGTGTCAGCCCTGTGATGACCTGGCGACTTGTCCAGGGTGTACCCCGCCTTTCGCCCGTAGTCAGCTGGGATAGGATCCAGCTTGCCTGCGACCCTGTAGAACAGGATAAAGCGGCTACAGATAATGAGATGAGAAAAAGTGTGTCGGCATGAAATTAAAACATGTCAGACCTGACACGCAAAAGTGCTCTGGGGAGAATACTTGTGTATTAATTTGTTGTACAAATAAAAAGGTAACACTTAATTAGAATTACATATGGTCCAATCCCAAAGAAGCGCTCCTGCAGCACAAACTGCTGAAAAAGTTCATGCTGGATGAAGCAAAGTTGTCAGCATGGACTTTTTCAGCAGTTTGTGCTACAGGAGCTCTTTTGTGGGATTGGGCCATATGGGCTAGCCTTCGTGCCCCATGCGAATCAATGAGCCTTCGACACCCATGACCCTGTTGCCGGTTCACCAGTTGTCCTTTGGATCCTTGGACCACTTTTGTTCGGTACTCACCACTGCATACCGGGAACACCGCACAGGATCATGTGTGGGGTGTGAACATCTCCATTTTGGAGGTACTCAGACCCAGTCATCTCGCCATCACAATTTGTCAAAGTCACTCAGATCCTTACACTCGCCCATTTTTCCTGCTTCTGACACATCAGCTTCAATAACTGATTGTTCTCTTTCCTGCTGCCTGATGAACCCCGCCCCCCTCGACAGGTGCCACTGTAATGAGATCATCATTGTTATTCACTTCACCTCTTAGTGGTCATAAGGTTATGGCTGAGCTGTGTGTGTGCAATTTATATAATCAGTGGCGGCTAGTAGTCTTTCAAACAGGGGAGGCTGGTCGGTTACGTTATTTCCAGATTTTAAAAGAAAAAACACATCACTTTTGCCCATACTCTTGCCTCTGATCTGGCTGATTGTTGGCAGGGTCACAAACTGTAAAATAACAGGTTCTTTTGGCCCATTAGCCTACTGTCCAATATACATGATGGTGGTGTTGGGGGGGGGGGTATATTTTAACATTTTATATTTTAAAATTGTGGCATGTTGTTTAAAAATTGATCATTATTGAAAGCAGCTCTTTGTCAGGAACCTCAGCAGTAACAGCAGAGTGTTCTGGAATAGGCACAAGCACTGACCTTGGGGAGCCAAACATAGAGCTGGGTGCCACACATTTCATTCAATGACACTTTCCCTATATTTTACTTATTTTGACTGAGAAATGTTTTATTGACAATTTTGATAACCCTTCACTTTTAATCCAGGTCTGTAGTGTGAAATGTTCTCGGCTGTGTTTTTGTTTAAAAATGTTTTCCAAATTGTAGCTGTGTTTAATTCATATCCAGAAAAATATATATTCCAATATAATATACTCAGCATAAATATTTTAAATAGATTCTATATTTTTGGTCCATCCATGACATATTACTAAAGTAGCCTATTTACTGTTGTTGATGTGGGTCACTTGCTGTTAGCCAATTCACTTTCTCGTACCAGGAGAGCTGAAAGGAACGAGTATTATTCCCTACCTTTTTCACCAAGTCAATTTGAGGCATTGGTCTACCCTGCTCTTTAATTTTTTTTTTTTTTTCCTCGAAAGGAAGACTGGCAAATGACTTCGCCAAAATTAAATCAGCAATGCTTGGCATCCGTGCGCAGCTTTCTTGCTAGCTGACTAGCCCCCTCAAGTTCAAGTTCAGTCACTCAAATAAACAACATTTCTGGAACTAAGATAGCAAACTTGACAACACTATATTTACACTTTATTTACCATGAAAATACTGTATATACAAACTAAAAAAGCTGGTAGAAACCGTATGTAATGAATGAAATCGAAATGTAAGCCGATCTCTTACAATACACCACAGCACTTGCGAATCTGCATGGGACTGAACTGAGATTCACCGCTGCCTGTCTATATTTGAAACGAGCTGTCAATCAAAGAAAATATCCGGCCGCTTTCACCAATCACCAGTCTCCTCGCGGAAACTCCCATGTCCCTCCCACTGTGAGGCTGGGAGTCCATGGGCGGGCGTTTTTGCAGTATTTGTCCAATAATCGTCTTGCATTTTGATATTGAAAGCGCAGAGCTCCCAAATGCCATTGAAGTCCACTGAGGCTGGGCTGCATCACGCTGTCACGAGGGGGAAAAACTCACGCACACATTAGGCGAACTGGGGAAAGTTATAAGGGAATGATTTCGCACTGTAGTTGGGTTGAGCACATGTATTTCTATGATTCTGGATCTGAAATAGCAATGTTATAAGGTCGGCTATAACATAAGCCTAGCGCAGTTCATCCTACACGATGTTCATCATTTTTAGAGGAAGCTGAGCCTCCCTCGTTGTCTTAGAGCAATCGCCCATGATATATATATATATATATATATATATATATATATATATATATATATATATATATATAATATCAGGGTTCTCACCAGGATTTTTTTTTAGCGTAATGGGTTATGGCGAGGGAGCGTAGCGACCGAGCGGGGGGATGGTGCGGAGATTTTGAAAAATCATGCCCAAAATTGGCCATATTTGACGTTCCTGGAGGGGATAAATTGCATTTTTTATGTTGTATATCCTTGATGGAAAATTGTTACATCTTTGGATCTTGGCAATGTGTTACCTACTGTTGTATTTCACTGAACTACAAAGGGTGTTGTCAAAAGATATGTAAACTCAGACACAACCAAAGAGATAATGAATGTTTTATTGTATTAAGAAATTAAGAAATGCCTGAGCACATAAAAATAAAAAAAAAACAAATTGCATTTTCATTCAGGCATAACATACACCCAGCCCCCTTAATAAATAATTAATATATAATCTAAAACTATTAAATTTCTTGTTTAATAGAAAATTTACTATTCTAATTAAAATTATAAAATTTTATAATTCTTGTTTCCACAACGGGTCGATGCCCGATTTTCTCCTGTTTTGGTTCGCCGTCTTCTGTTAACACCACGGGAGTAACTTTGATTGTAACCACTGTTAATTCTCTGATTTAAAGCCACAAGGGCGATCACGTTTGGCACATTGGAGCTGAATCCCATGACTAAAATCATATCATTAACCTCATTCTCACCTGTGAATTTCCAGCCTCTGCTCGTCTTCCTCCATCTCCTCCTCTATCTCCAACAACGGGCTCTCCCCCACTAGGCCTACCTCCATCCTCTGCCCGTTTATCTGCTACCTCCTTTCCTCTGCCTCCTATGTCCTTTCCTTCATCTCCTCCAACCTCTCTTGTGCCTGTCTCCTTATAGAAATATAACGATGGATGGCATGCAGGCAGATTACCAGTGTGTTAATGTTAGCCACAGTGGGATCCAGTAAATTAGCGCTAATCATCCGATACGTGCGCCCTGTCATATTGCTAAACCTGCTTACAAAGTAGACGTTTTCATTCATCAAAGGGCTTTGGGTTAAGTTTTCAAGCGTGATGGAAAACCTGTAGAAGTGGTGCACTTACATTTCTAACTGTGAAGAAAGAGCGAATGTCTCTTTTTTTGCGAGGGGGTCCGTCATCCATTGTCATTCACCGAAGTCCAGCTCAAGAGAAAGTTATCGCCAGGATCTCTCTCTCTCTCTCTCTCTCTCTCTCTCTCTCTCTCTCTCTCTCTCGGAACTGATTTCCAGGCATGGGTTTCCTAACAAACGTAGGCTGATTTTGACACCTTGAAAACTGCTCAAGTGCGCAGGAAAAAAAAAACTTTTGGCGATGGTGATGAACAACTGAAAACAACCGTTACGCTATATTAAAAATTTAGCGTAGCGGGGGGAAATTACCGTTGCGGTCTGAAATTTTAGCGTAGCGGGCCGCAACCATATAAAGCGCTGGCGAGAACCCTGTATATATATATATATATATATATATATATATATATATATATATATATTAGGGCTGTCAAAGTTAACGCGATCGCAATTTATCGCGATTAAAAAAAATAGTGCCGTTAACGCAAATTCTAATTTGGCCCTGCGAGTCACCCGTAGTTCCTGTTGAGGCTTGTTGCGTGCTGCTTCAATGTGAGTGAATCATACGTCTGCATAGAATCATACGTCATCCTCGCCGCCATATTGGATGTGGCAAAGTGGAGATTCTTCACCCGTCTCTGGTATAGCGTCTAGACAGTAGCCGAGAATGAAGATGCCTCATTCATGTGCTGCGTTTAACTGTACCAACAGGTTTACCGTCCAAACGAGATCACATGGGATTACCTTTCACAGGTGAGACTGGAAAAATACTTTTCAATACTGTTCCTTCAGTCTTCAGTTTCCCAGCTCATCTCCACCGGGGAGGTGTAGAGTTATACGCAGTGAGAATTAGAGAATACAGTGCCACACTATGATGAACGTTTTTGAACGTATGATGAATGTTTTTAACCTTTCTGAATGTGAAGGAATCAGTGATGTATTTTGTTTTGGTATGACGTTAGAACCTGGCCGAACTCAGTTTGGCGCTCATTCAGCTCACTTTATTCAGCGAGAGCAGGTCTGTGTGGTGACTCAATAAATAAAACAGTACATTTTTATTTTCATTCACTATTTCCAGTTTTTCCACTATTTCCATCATTTATCATATTGAGTCTTGTAGGTTGGTTATTGTGGCCTCAGGTTTTGGTAGCTTGCTACGGTATGCTGACTGATTAGCTTACCTGAGCTATCTGTCGCGGATCTGTCGCTAGTTTGCAGTGTACAGGGTATCTCGCACACTATTTATAACCATCACATTAAAAGTTATGTTGTTTTGATGCCTGTTTGTTTCCCAAATATATACGTGTGTGTCTTAATGGGTGAATAAAAGGCATCGAGTTAAATATTATTGCAGAAAGGTAGCCTGGCAAGCCAGACTAAATGTGAATATTTAGTCTGGCCTCGATCCGTAGACATTTCCGAAGGGTGTGGGAGGAACAAACCGTTGTCTTTCAAACTGTCTCTGTGCGTATAGGCCAACGCTCTGACCAATCAGCGCAGCAGTGACTGTGACGTAGTCAGAGCGCGCAGTGGGGGAGACCTTGAAATAAATAATTTTTTCAAAATGCGTATTAATTAATAAACAGGTTCTAGATATTAAGAAGTTTGGAGATAATGACCACAAGTTTGGAGTCTGTACCACATACTTAACATACACTCTTATTTTTTTCCAAGTGTTTTTCAAGGGTTTGCTTAAACTGTTTTTGAGAGTTTTTATTTAGTGGTGTTTGGTGAAATAATTTCCCTTAAATTTAAAATAACGGGAAAATAAGAAACAATTAAAAAGTAATGTTTCAAAGCTGTTTATTAATTCTTCGTACTGCACAAACTAGCCCCATCCTTTTGGCTACGAGCGGAGCCAGCTGGTAGATCAGACTTTTGCCATAGCCGGTCGGCAAAACAGCGAAAACGTCCTTCTTGAAAAGGAATGAGCGGAGAGCCTCTTCCTGCTCATGTTTCAACGAAAACTCCAAGTCTGATTCTTCTAAAACTGATTCCAAAGCGGAGTCAAACGCGCGCTGTTCACTAGCCGTAGCCATCTTTCCTGTTGTGCTTTCTCCAGCATCGCGCAACTTTGTCGTCACTCCTGCAAAAGCCCGCCCAAAGAATCCAAACAAAAACCTTGCGTTGTGATTGGCGGGCACGATTTGATGCCCGGGGTGTTTTTGTTTATATGGTGCGAGGCTAGACCCACTCGCTAGGCAAAAATATTTTTGGCCGCTAAGCGGGTGGGTCTAGTTTACTAGGCTAGCAGAAAGGGGCTTTATGAAGTTCAGTCCATTTACTTGCATTGGTTTACGGGGAAGATTTGCCACATCCAATATGGCGGACACTGACGTATCCCAGCAACGGGCCACCAGCTCAATGCGGCGTCTGTTTATATGTCTGTGGTGAGTGATGGAGAAAGGTCTGTTAAACGGGAAGTTTCATTTCAAAAGTAGAGTGTGATTGAGTTGGTTTTGGTATGCACTTTGCAGTTCTAAAATACTTTTGTAAAGTGAGATGTCAGTATGCTGTAGCACTGTGATAGGACACTAAATGTCTTTATTGAAGTCCAACTGCAATTTATTTTTGTTTGCACAGCACTGTGAAGTCCTATAGGCTGTGACTGAATACAACTCCGGCACAGTTGAAGTTTTATTTCATTATTTTCTTTTGTCACACATGTCTGAACTGAGACAGTCATATGTGACTACATGTTTTATATTTGAGACTACAGCTCCCTAATCCATCACACAAAACACAAAATTGGATTGTATGTTCAGTACTGCCTAGTATGTGATTGAATAAACTCCCTTACCATTTTCTCTTGTCCCAGCAGTTTAACAAGTACTTTTAGCATAAAATGTGTTCACCATTTTAATTGTAACATTTCACTTTAAAAGCCTTATTCATTTACATAGATTTAAAAAAAATGCAATTAATCGCGATTAACTATATGAAATCCTGAGATTAATCGCAATTAAATTTTTTAATCATTTGACAGCCCTAATATATATATATATATATATATATTAATTGAGATGCGCGCTCACACACACTATACAGACACGAGTGTTTTGCTGTGAAATACGCCACTGGTATTTTTGATCCGATCTCCATGTGGGACGTGGAGAACCAAAACCGTGACACAAATCTCTGTCACTTGTGAGGAAATCGATGAATTGTTTTGATAAATTTTGGGCACTTTTTGTTTGTGAATGTGTCGATATAATACAAAGAAAATCACACGTTTGCTTGAAGATAGGAAGTTTGTCTTCTCATGTTGAAAAACTTGCATTTTCCGACAAAATGCATCACGGATCTGAGTAACATATTTAAATAATATTGTCTGGCTTTTTTTTTTTTTTCATGGTCTGTCAGATTTATTCCATTCAGCGAGCATGATACTGAACAAGTCGAAGGCGAGTAGTTGAATGGAATATATCTGATAGACCACGAAAAAAAGCCAGCCAATAATAATAAAATTATTATTATTATTGTTATTATACATGCACATTCCTTTTGGGTGTTCAATGCGTCTTTCTCTTTTCAAAATTCTCTCAAAATCTTCCGTATTTAATGAAACAAACCTGGCAGCCATGTTTGTTTACAAATTGTCACAGTCTCTCACTAGCGCGGAAGTTTTACGTCGCCAACGTGTCTCTTTTCCAGTTTTTCTGTGTCCATTTGTATGTTTTTCTCTTGTAAATATGAATGAAGTTTTAGTCGCCTTTCTGGCGTTCCGCTTGTCTTTCTTTTTCCTGGTGAACAAAGAAATGCTTCCGTACATGCGCAGCAGAAAACTTTCTCATTGGATATTCGCATCAGCTCTGACGTGTGATGTCATGTCTTGACAACCATGCAATATCGCAAACCGTATTCAACGCTCGTTCTCCATTGGGTAGAGTGATGTAATACGTGTAGGATAAGCGATATGCTAACAATATTGCATTCTGTCAAACCAAATGAATGAAACCCACTGGAAGGGAATAGAACACGTGTTTTTATTCCATTGAAAAAGTGTCCTGTATGTATAATGATTCCCGATATTTCTCTCCGATGGCGTCACTCCCAGTGTTTTCCCCACTGACGAGACATATGTTGTCAAAATGGTGAACTGGTTCAAAATTAAAATTCTTTTGATTAACTTGTGCGTTTTTTGTGGATGTGTCCATATAATATAAAGAACATTTACACAGTGACGTGAAAATATGAAGTTTATCTTCTCGTGTTGAAAAATATCGCTTGTTCACTTCACTCACTTGTGAGATATCCATTCACCACTCAAAGATAAACTTCATATCTTCACACAACTGTGTAATATTCTCTGTACGTATGTATATGACATGGTGATGTGGATAATTTCTGACAAACCATTTGCAAAGTTCATGCTCAATAAAATTTTACTGAAAGAGAACCAGAAACTTGAATGGAAGAAGAAGAGAAAATAATGTTTTGTAAATTGTAAAATTAAAGCAGGAGTAAAGTCTACAGGTCATCTTTATGTGAGATGCCAGTGAAAGTACAGCGAGTGAAGGTATAAACGCAGGCCGATTGTCACTGCAGATCCGAGTAAAGAGGAACCACTGGAAATGCAGAAGGAAGTGCAAGTGGTGGTAGATATACACCACACTAACGCAACAAAACTGCATATTTTCTGTTGCCAAGATAAAGAAAACAAAGGCAAGGAGCGAATTCTAAACCATTGCTGAGAAATTCATGGAGTCACCGTGTGCTGTACATTTTAGTCTTTTATTAAAATCCCCATTAAATCTCATATCTTAAGTTCTTAGTGGTGAAGTTTTGCAAGATCAGTCAAGCACATCCACTTTCACATCAACACTGCATGCAGTGATGAAATGAAGTGCTCAAGAGCACCAACCAGAAACAGCAAATACACAACCGTGTGAGATGAGTGTGTGACTGTAAGTTCACAGTGCAGTGAATATGCAGAACAGTGCATGGTGTTGTGTAACTCTTAACCTGCAGCCACACTTGTTCTTTTTCATTCCAACCAATCAGGAGATTGGATTCATTTCTGATGGTTTGGTTTCTTGAATAATTTTGCAGGAGGTAGCTGTGGGGTCAGTGTTGCCTTGAGTTTGAACCACTTAAGAACCAGATCTGTGCTACATCTGGGCCAGATATTAAAAAATAGCCTCAGTGAGGCTGGAGCTCATACTGGCCACTGTTGCTGTGTGCGAGTTTGAAATCCTTTCAATCCTGTAGGAGGAGGAGTGATTTTCGTGAAATTGCATATGACCCCCTGTAGCCGTATCCATGGCAGGTGGTGCCACCTGGTGAACAACTTTTGTTGGAATGTCTTTCGAGCTTTCTGGATGAGTTTCAATGAAAACGTCCCAGCAATTTACGAACAGTAGTGTTTAATGTGGGCGGCACGGTGGTGTAGTGGTTAGCGCTGTTGCCTCACAGCAAGAAGGTCCTGGGTTCGAGCCCCGGGGCCGGCGAGGGCCTTTCTGTGTGGAGTTTGCATGTTCTCCCCGTGTCCGCGTGGGTTTCCTCCGGGTGCTCCGGTTTCCCCCACAGTCCAAAGACATGCAGGTTAGGTTAACTGGTGACTCTAAATTGACTGTAGGTGTGAATGTGAGTGTGAATGGTTGTCTGTGTCTATGTGTCAGCCCTGTGATGACCTGGCGACTTGTCCAGGGTGTACCCCGCCTTTCGCCCGTAGTCAGCTGGGATAGGCTCCAGCTTGCCTGCGACCCTGTAGAAGGATAAAGCGGCTAGAGATAATGAGATGAGATGAGTGTTTAATGTGACGAGACGAGTCACCCAAAGTTTTCAAAGACCCATAAAATGTTAAATATGGACAGGTGGCGCCACCATCTTGACATTTATACACCCCAACCTGGGGAACATTCCATATGAGTTTGATCAAAATTTGATCAAAATCTGATCAATCCTGTAGGAGGAGTAGTGATTTTTGTGAAATTGCATGTGACCCCTGTGTAGCCAGATTAGATTAGATTAGATTAGATTAGATAAAACTTCATTGATCCCTTTGGGAGGGTTCCCTCAGGGAAATTAAGATTCCAGCAGCATCATTACAGATAAACAGAGAAAAGAAATAGAGAAAAACTTCTCGATAAATTAAAATAAATTAAGTATTTACATATACAAATATAAAAGAATAAGATATGGGGAAGAGAGGAAGGGGTAAGTGTGTGGGGGCGAAGCAGGAAAGACATTGTCCGGTATTGCTTATTGTTAAGGCCAATTTATGCTGACAACCCAGTCTTCGCAGACGGTGTCGCAGACAGCGTCTGCGTAGCCCCCCCACCTTCACAGACACTCTGCGCGCACCTTCCAAAATTTGTGACCACCGCAGAAGCCTCGTAGACAAGAGGGCTCTGATTGGTCCACTCTACATCCGCTGTATACGCACTTCCGCTTCCCAACTTCCCCGGTTTGGTTTGTTTTCACGACCGCCATTTTTAAAAACACGAGCGAAGATGGAGCAGCACGAAGAGCGGTTGATCGAGGAAGTACGTACATCTATACGACTCCAGTTCTAGTCATTATAAGGACCGCGCATTATAAGGACAGCGGTGTTGAATGACCTGTTGCTCAGTAACCGGAAGATAAACACTCCACTAACCACACCCACCAACTACTCCTAGCGATTTCGCAACTTCGCGCCCCCTTGTGTTGTGGTGGTGAATAACATCGCGCACGCCTATACACGCCTATACTCCCCGCTCAACGATAAATTACAACTGTCTGCGAAAAGCTATCTGCGAAAGCCTTGTCGCAAGAGCATGCAGAGGCCTTTAGGCTAGGCTACTAATCCTTCCCGTCCTCTGTCCTCCTGTTCCCCCTCCTCCCCCCCAGAGAGGAGTTGTACAGTATGATGGCGTGAGGGACAAAGGAGTTTTTAAGTCTGTTTGTCCTGCACTTGGGAAGGAGCATTCTGTCACTGAACAGGCTCTTCTGGTTGCTGATGACGGTGTGCAGAGGGTGACTGGCATCGTCCATGATGTTCAATAGTTTGTCCATAGATCTCTTCTCTGCCACTGTCACCAGAGAGTCCAGCTTCATGCCGACCACAGAGCCGGCCCGCCTGATCAGTTTGTCCAGCCTGGATGTGTCCTTCTTGGATGTGCTGCCCCCCCAGCACTCCACGGTGTAAAACAGGACACTGGTGACCACAGACTGATAGAACATCCACAGGAGTTTCCTGCAGATGTTAAAGGACCGCAGCCTCCTAAGGAAGTATAGTCTGCTCTGTCCCTTCCTGTATAAGTGATTTGGTGTTGCAAGTCCAGTCCAGCTTGCTGTCCAGCCACAGCCTGAGGTACTTGTAGGAATCCACAGCCTCCACCTCGACTCCCTCGATCAGAACTGGTCGTGACCTTGGTCTGGACCTCCCAAGTCAATGACCAGCTCCTTGGTCGTAAAAGTCCCTCACCAGGCTCCTATACTCCTCCTCTCTGTCGTCACTGATACACCCAACGATGGCTGTCATCGGCAAACTTCTGAATGTGACACAGCTCCGAGTTGTAGCATAACCCCTCTCACCCCCTACATGAGGCTGTGGGGGCTTTAAGCAGCTCTTTTATGGCCCTTTTCCACTACCCTTTTTCAGCTCACTTCAGCTCGCTTCAGCTCACTTCAGCCCGACATGGCTCGCGTTTCGACTACCAAAAACCAGCACGACTCAGCTCGTTTCAGCCCTGCTTAGCCCCTAAAACTCGCACCGTTTTGGAGTGGGGCTGAAGCGAGCCAAGCCGTGCCAAGTGAGGCTGGGGGCGTGAGCAGACACTCCCCTGTGCACTGATTGGTGAGGAGGAGTGTCCTCACATGCCCACACACGCCCCGCGAGCACGCTGGGATCTGTAAACACCGCAAACCCGGAAGGAGAATAATTACGAATTACGAGAATTTCTGAAGCCTTATGCGCCTCACCTCATCTATACGCTCTTGCCAGTATCTGTCCGCGTTGTCGGTGACAACAAGCCACAGCACCAAGACCAGCAACACTAACGACTCCATGTCCTCCATGTTTATTGTTTACTATTCGGGTCGTGAGACTACCGCTTAAAAGCTCACTGATGTCACTGTTTGCGCTGCTTAACGACATCACCTGACGTCCACCCACTTTCGCTAACTCCACCCAATGTGTCCACCCACTTCCAGCCAGCACGGTTCAGCGCGGTTGTAGTCGAAATGCAACTCCAACAGCCCCGCTCAGCTCGACTCAGCACGGCACGGCTCAGCCCGACTCAGCCGCGTTTGTAGTGGAAAAGCGGCATTAGTAGTAGACTGCTACACCCACGGTGTAAGGAGATACCGCAGGTCATTCATACCTGCTGTTGTCAGACTGTATAACACCCACAACTTGTAACGTAGCACCAATAACCTGTTTGTCGTTATATTTGCACTACTTCACCACTACTACCTCTGCCATCTCTCATCGATGCAATTATTATGTGCAATAATATAGGCCTTAAACTATGTGTGTGTGTATGTCTACCTGTAATGTGCAATTTTTCCGAGCCTCTCAATAAGGCAATATTTCTATACTTTTTCACGGTAGATAATGCAAATAGCCCTCTGTATTTAATCTTTTGTTTGTCTAATTTTTATTTCAGTTTTATTTGTTATCTGTATGATATTTTCTTGCTACTGTAACACGTGAATCTCCCCGATGTGGGATGAATAAAGTGAATCTAATCTAAGTCCGCGGTGTTCAGGGTGAAGAGAAGAGGGGCCAGCATCGTGCCCTGGGGTGCTCCGGTGCTGCTAATTACAGTGTCAGACGTGATGTCCTTCAGCCTGACGTACTGCGGCCTGTCAGTGAGGTAGCTGGAGATCCAGGCGACCAGGCAGGGGTCCACTCGCATCCTGTTCAGTTTGTCCTGAAGCAGTAGGGGCTGGATGGTGTTGAAGGCACTCGAGAAGTCCAAGAAGAGGATCCTCACTGTGCCATTTCCCTCGGCTCGGTGTAGCAGGTAGAGGATGGTGTCTTCCACACCAACACCTGCCCGGTACGCAAACTGCAGACAGTCCTGGGCATGTTGTACCTGGGGTCTGAGGAGGCTGAGGAAGAGCCGCTCCAATGTCTTCATCAGATGTGAAGTGAGTGCCACCGGTCGGAAGTCGTTCAGCTCGCTGGGCCGATTCTTTTTGGGGACTGGAACAATACATGATGTCTTCCAGAGGGTTGGCACTCTCCCCAGCTGCAGGTTGAGGTTGAAGATGCGTTGGAGTGGTTCACCCAGTTCAGCAGTGCAGGTCTTCAGTAGTCGTGGACACACCTTGTCCCGGGACTGCTGATTTCCTGAGGTGAAGCTTCCTCAGTTGACCTCTGACCTGGTCTGCAGTAATGCATGGAGGAGTCTGTGTTGAGGTGGGGGAGGAGGGGGCTGCTGTGATGACTGGGGGGAGGTGTGTTGAGAGAAGAAAGAGAGATGGCTGCAGTGAGGGAGAGGCTGGGGGGGATGTGGGCTGGTTGAACCGATTGAAGAAGTCATTCAACTCCTTCACCCTCTCCACTGTCCCCTCAACGACTCTGGTCTTTGTATTGTGGCCTGTGATGGTTTTCACACCTTCCCAGACCTTCCTCATGCTGTTCTCCTTCAGCTTCTGCTCCACCTTTCTCCTGTAGCTGTCCTTAGCTTCCCTCATGCAGCGTTTCACCTCCTGCTGTGCTGCTTTCATCGCCTCCCTATCCCTGCTCCTGAAGGTGGCCTTCTTCCTGTTGAGGACAGCTTTGACTTCCTGTGTTACCCATGGCTTGTTATTAGGGTAACACCGTACAGTCTTAGTGGGGGAGACCACGTCTGCACAGAAGTTGAGGTAATCTGTCAGACAGTCCGTCAGCCCCTCTATGTCCTCATAGTGTGGGCTAAGCAGCACATCCCAGTCCGTGATGTCATAGCAGTCTCTGAGGGCATCTTCCATTTCAGGGGACCACCTCTTGATGGAGCTAGTTGTTGCAGGCTGCCTTTGAACCGGGGGGGGGTGTACTTCGGCTGTAGAAGAACCAGGTTGTGGTCAGACTTCCCTAGTGGGGGGAGGGGTGTGACTCTGTATGCATCCCTCACATTAGCATACAGCAAGTCAATTGTCCTGTTGTTCCTTGTTGGACAATCCACAGCGTGGTAAAAAGCAGCCAAAGTAGAGTCCAAAGTAGCGCGATTAAAGTCCCCAGAAATGATGACAAATGCCTCAGGGTGCTGTGCCTGCAGCCTTGCTGTGACAGAATGAATCCTCTCACATGCAGCGGCTGCGTCTGCCCTCGGAGGGATGTAAACACAGATGGCGACCACGTGACTGAACTCCCTCGGCAGATAATATGGCCGCAGGCTAATGGCTAGCAGCTCCAAGTCCGGGCAACATAAAACTGTCTTTACGGAGATATGTCCCGGGTTACACCAGCTGTTGTTAACGTAAATGATGAGTCCCCCATCTTTGCTTTTCCCGCATGTGTTAGTGTCTCTGTCGGCTCTCACAGCAGTGAATCCCCGCAGGTCCACGTTAGCATCCGGTACAAGGTGTGTTAGCCATGTCTCCGTAAAGATAAATAAGCTGCTCTCCCGGTAAATCCGCTGGTTGTTCAGAGTGGAAAGCTCGTCGACTTTATTCGGCAGCGAGTTCACATTCCCCATGATAACGGAGGGAATGAATGGTTTGTAGCGCCCCCGGTTGTCCGCTAGCCTAGCCTTTAGCTTAGCTCCAGCTTTGCAGCCCCTGGGTTTCCTCCTCAGCTCGGCCAGGATGGGGTGCCGTATCCCGGCTCGTCCCATTGTTTTCAGGGCCAACAGCTCCTCTCTTGAATAAGTGAGAAAACTGGCTCCTGGTTGCGTGTTAAAGTTAAATATATCCATGTTATATAGTTAAACACAGTATGTCTTTGTAAGAAGAGCAAAAAAGTAAAAAAAAAAAAAAAAGTGGAAAAAAAGAGGTTTAAAGAGCTAAAAACTACAGAGCTACTGGAGAGGCAGCAGTCTCACACAGCGCCCATGCGAAACAGATCCATGGCAGGTGGCGCCACCTGGTGAACAATTCTTGTTGGAATATGTCTTTAGAGTCTTCTGGGTGAGTTTCAGTGAAAATGTCCCAGCAGTTTACGAAGAGTAGCATTTTTAATGTGACGAGTCACCCAAAAATTTCAGACACCCATAAAGTTGTAAATATGACAGGTGATGCCACCGTCTTGACAACTTTTATGCACACCCACCTGGGGAACACTGAGAGTTTAATCAAAATCTGATCAATCCTGAGGAGTAGCAGTGGTGTGTGTGTGTGTGTGTGTGTGTGTGTGTGTGTGTGTGTGTGTGTGTGTGTTTTATAAATAAATTGTGGACGATGCGTGATTGCATAAGCTCATCCGGCCTGGCCTATGGCCAGATGAGCTAAAAACCCATTCAGATCTGCATGAGCTTAAGTCTGTTGTAATGTTTGTTAATCTGGGCTAAATCTGTTTTTGGTGCAAATTCTGTTCCTGTAGTGTGCAAAAAGACACCGGGCTCCTCCACTATATGGATCTGGGGCAGATCCTAAGCAAGTGATCCTGGTTTTACCCCAATCCAGTGCAGGTTACATTTTGTTGCTTGGGAAGTCTTAGCTTCCTGAAGGAGATCTATTTGGAGCCATTGGGAAAACCTCTGGATCTGCGTATTACCTACAGTATATAGGGTTCTAGAGTTAACTAGAACTTTCAGGTAGATGGAGCTCTTTAGCCTGGGAGGGCAGTCTGTCTAGGGGAAGGAACCCTGACTCCAAACCTCCACTGCCTTGAGGCCACATGGAAAAGGCTATGGAAGTAAATCCAGACAGAAAATCCGGAGTGGAGACCCGAAGGCGGTTGGTTGTCATTTTTGACTTCCTTCCAGCAGCCCCTGCAGCCTTGCTGGCCCCAACTGTAAAGCCTTGCATTCCATTGGACCTTGCCGTTGTGGATGAGATGGGGGTCTTGATGACCGGGCAACACTAGACCTCCAGATCCATCCACCCTGCTCAGGCCTGCGCCCTGGAGAGGTTACTCCAGTCTCACGATCAGTGAGAGCATAATATGTTAGACAGCAGTACGAGAGACTGCTGAGTCACTCCAGATGCTGCTCTCAACAGGACTGACTACCACCATGACGCTACCATTATCTCGTGAGATAGAAGGATGCCAACTAGAGTTAACTTCAGTATTTCCCTTAGAATGTGCCAGGTGAAGGGTCCGTCCAAGAACCCCCCCCCCCCCCCATGAAGAATCTGGTAATGTTTTTTTCCACAGACGTGAAAGCTGATTGATGCACGTTTGTGACTTTGGGGCGTAATAAATATAATTGGCTTGTCTGAATATTTTTTTTGTTTGTTTTTTCCTCACTAGGTTGAGCTTCTTCAGGGATCTTCAAGACTACAAAATATTAGTGTGTGGAGGTGATGGGACTGTGGGCTGGATCCTCGACGCCATAGGTTAGAATTGCACGTTTTTTTTTTTTTTCATCGTGAATACGACAACAAGATAACCTTTGCTGGATGTGGCCACTAGGTGGTGCACTTAGATAGTATCAAGTGTTAAGTGGTGGTGTAAATAAATTACTAACTAATCTACATTTCAGTTATTCCACGAAATCGAGTTGTACATGAACTGATGGTTGTCAATAATCCATGTACGACGAGATTGAGTGGAATAATTGTTTTATTCGATCCACATTCACTGGATTTTGAGAAACGGAGCATTTTTATTTTTTGCAAATTCTCTTTAAAAAAAAAAAAAAACTTCATACAAAACATCTGACAAAATCATTTCCACTTAGAATGTAAACAAACCAGCGAAATGACGAGCAATTTGTGAAAAATGTGATGATTGATAATAATAATAATAATAATAATAATACTTGAAAAATAAAAAATATGTTCTTACCATCAAATACTTTCATTCCTTTTTTTTTTTTTTTGCTTTTTTAAAAATTTATTTATTTGTATTTTTTGGGGTTTTGCTTTCGAGTAGTTTTTATTTCATCCTCGGTTGGTTCAGCAACACGCTCTACCATTTTGTTTTTCTCTACTCACGGTTTATGAGCTGATATCATAGTAGTAGAGTAGCCAATCAGAGCGCATGACTGCTCATATCCAGTGAATGTGGATAGAATAATGTAATTTATTCACCTGAATAACTGGTTTAAAGATGCAGTGGTTATTCTAGTAGTGCCAGGCCTTTTCCAACCATGATTAAAAGCAGAGAGTGCTTTTACAGATTTTTCAGCCTGTAATTACTTTGATTTCTTTCCAAATTATTGTAATCATCTCATCTTACAAAAATCAGACGAAAAGCGCTGAATACCCAGCTAATCACCAGTAAAGTGGAGCTACGATGTCTAAAATAATTCTGATGTGATTGCCATCTTGTAGATAAGGCCAACCTGCCAGTGCGCCCCCCAGTGGCCGTACTTCCTCTCGGAACAGGAAATGACCTCGCGCGATGTCTGCGATGGGGAGGAGGTAAGAACATCAGCTCTAAGGTTGCTGCCACGTTTGGAATAAACCAGATCAGAAAAAAATGGACTAATGTTATGTTAGATTTGCTTGTTATTGATTTGATTAATTTCAGCATATGATCTCATAGCGGTCGGATTTTAATATAAATAAGTGCATCTGCTCTGCTGTATAAATTATATTACTATGCTGTTGTTGTTAAACGGTTTATGCCAAGTCTCACTCTTACAAGTTGCGCTCTTGTTTATGAGGGATCTAAATCTACATCCAGATTTCTGTAAAGCTGCATCGTGACCGCATCTTTTGTTGAAGGCGTTGTATGGATTAAATCAAATCAAATTCCGTTGAATTGAAAAGTTGATGGTAAATGTTACGTTTCGTGATTTATACAGTCAGAATTATTTGAACAAAGTAAACTTTGGTTCTATGTTGAAAATCTCGGAATACCTGAGGAACTGCAGCCTAATTTCTATAATGTGATGAAATGAAGCCACTTTGAACTCGGCGTTTTTCATGTTGAATACAGTGTTTCCATTGCAAGCTCAATTAGCCGAGTCGGGAAAAACACTAACGTGTGTGTATATGAGTATTTAAGGAGCAGAGTTGGGAAAGCACTGGTTTAATATTCTGTAACAGTATATGAATGAATAATTTTATATACAGGGTTAGTCAAAATTATGTTAACACTTAAACGGTAGAAACCATTTATTCAGTCTCGTCCTGCAAATCGTTCTGCAAACTTTCGACAGACTATGGTTGGAGAACCATACACTTCCATCAAGCTTGTAACCACTCTTCTTTGCTCCAGTGTTAATCTGTCACCCATGGCGTACATCTATCTGCAGGAGAAAAATAATCCATTCGTGTTAACATAATTTTGACTAACCCTGTATATAGGTCACAAAAACAGCATTCTTAGAAACATGCCATGGAGTGAGACTTGTACTTTTATTGTCATTATTATCAGGGATTTCCCCAGAAAAAATATCAGAGCGGTGCTACTGATGCAGAGTCCAGCCCGTAAAGCTGCTTGGGGGGTCCGGGGGTATGCTCCCCTGGAAAATTTTGAAATTAGAAACTTCAAATGGTGCATTCTGGTGGCATCTCGGGCTGATTGAGGCGCAATTCAACATTATTAAATTTGTTGTTTTTTACCTTGTCAAATATGCAAGGGGCAAAATCTAAAGGGCAAAATGAGATTTGAAATGAAAATACTTCAAAACACGCCTCTTCATTTTCCAATTCCAGGATGCCAGGAACAGAATCGAGGTCAAATCACGCAACAGTGCCATCTAGTGAACAGCACCTCGAGCGTGGTTTTATGTCTGGTTGTGAACAGCAGTTAGTGCATGCAGCAAAACTCCTTTTTCACTTCTGGGTTGAGTACCAGCATCGTCTAGACCTATATATTACAATATCTTCCAATTTCTATAGTGATTCCTCATTTTCAGAGGGGAGTAGGAGATATTTATGTGCAGAAAGTACTCTGTACTGTTCAATTTTATGTTTAATGTGTGCTTTGGGGAAAGCCCTGATTATGTACATATTTTTTTTATTTGATGATGGAATTGTGTTGTAGAACATTCACCCTGTAAACACTTTATAACACGTTTACACCTACCTGTACCTGTGAGTTCCTCCATTTGACTTCCTTGAAGTGGATGAATCAAGCTTGTTTGATCATTGACTTGCTTGGCGAACTCCAATTTAGATTGGGTTAACTTCTTTGCTTCATCGATATGACTATTGGTTGAAAAATTATTGCATATTTTCTCCAAGGCTCACAGTAGTATTTTCTAGTTGCTTTAGCAAATAACACCTTCGCGTAGGTGATGTTTTCTTCTCTACATACGGTACATGACTGATATATTTGAGATGTTGTGCATTTTATGAAGTTTTGTAAGGGGGTGGTTTTGCCGATACTTTCTAGGTCTTTGTTAGAAAACTCAAACTTGTATTCATCTTCTGCTGAGTTGCGTCTTCTCTCTTCTCCAACCCCTTTAACCATACTTCTTAAGCATTGGAACCAGCACACTTCCATTTTACATATTTCAGTTTCTTTTGGGAGCCAAGATTGCACTCTGGTAGGTTAGCTGAGATCTCACACGACACAATGCTTCCAAGAGTTTCCTTCTTGTAGTCATGTTGATGCTGCTATCAGTTAACACAGAACGCAACTCATTGAACTTAGCTGTTGCTTTTGCTATTTGTAGATCTACAGTTATCGCTTTAGTGTCGATTGAGATCAGCTTGCCCAGAAAAAAAAAAGAATAAATTAATCTGCGTGTTCTTCATTTCCTAAAATACCAATAAATGCCAGTTTTCAGCTTTGACACACACCAATCAGCTGTAACATTAAAACCACTGACAGGTGAAGAACATTGATGATCTCATTATAGTGGCACCTGTCGAGGGGTGGGGTTTATCAGGCAGCAAAAGAACAGTCGGTTCTTGAAGTTGATGTGTTGGAAGCAGGAAAAACGGGCGAGCATAAGGATCTGAGCGACTTTGACAAGGGCCAAATTGTGATGGTGAGATGACTGGGGCTGAGCATCTCCAAAATGGCACATCGTGTGGGGTGTTCCTAGGATGCAGTGGTTAGTACCGAACAAAAGTGGTCCAAGGATCCAAAGGACAACCGGCGACAGGGTCATGGGTGTTGAAGGTGCAAGTCTGGCCTGAGTTTCCCAAAAGCATCACAGCACAAAGATGATCGTTAAATGGTAGAGCGAGCAGCACAATGAACCCTCTCTCTCTCTCTCTCTCTCTCTCTCTCTCTCTCTCTTAGTTAAGATACTCTTAGTGTTAAAGAGGCTTTTGGGAAACCCAACCCTGATCCTTGGAGGCCATGTTGCAACTTACAAGACTTAAAGGATCTGCTGCTGATGTCTTGGTGCCAGATACCACAGCACACCTTCGGAGGTCTTGTGGGGTCTAGGCTTTGATGGGTCAGAGCTGTTTCGTGGCACATTGGGGACCTACACAATATTAAACATGTTATGGCTGATTGGTGTGTACAGTACTGTGGGGGGAAGTCTTTTAAAATACAGATTTTGTCTTTTTGTTTATGATGTTTATTTGATGTCTTCTGCATTCGTGAATAAGTACATTTCCAAAAAGAAATATGTTTTACAGAAAAATGTTGGTATATCTGTAAAGAAAGTAACCCATTAGATGACAGTAGAGCACTTCTTAAACAAAAGACATGATGAATCCACCCTCCTGTGTGTACCATGATTTAATGGGCAGTGTATACGAGGGTAAGTCAAAAAGTTCTAAGACAGATGTGTTAATTTCAGAAGGAATTCAAAAAAAGGAATACAAAGAAGGAATTCTCTGATGGAAACACCGCTTGCAGAAGTGTTTAGACTTAAATGGAGGATACGTAGAGAAATAGCTTTTGTTATTTTCATAAATAAAGATTTTTTTAAATTTGTCTTAGAACTTTTTGACTTCCCGTCGTATGTGCAGGCTATGACGGCGTGGACCTGAGCCGGATCCTGAAGGAGCTGGAGTTCAGCACGCCGGTACTGATGGACCGCTGGAGTGTGGAGGTGGTGATGGAGGACGATCAGGAGAAAGGAGACCCCGTGCCTTACGAGATCATCAACAACTACTTCTCTATCGGAGTGGTGAGAAACAGAGAGAGATTTAAAAAAAGCAAACAAAAAAACCCGCATCACTCATCAACTGGCAAATCCTAAAGCGTTGTAAACTTTGAGTCCAATTCAAGTATATTTTAGAATCTTATATTCAGAATTTCCGAGCACACTATTTTATTGATTAAATATTAAATCGATATTATTTCTTCGATCTAGTATTATATTATCTAGTATTATTATATTATGCAGAGAATGTCAGTGTTAAATAAAATCCCTAATAGTCACATTAAAAGGTTCTGACTGCAAAGGTGAATTCTGGGTAAAATGTTCTATTTCTGTTGCTGTTGGAGTTTCGAGATGTTTCGCTGCCACACACACACACACACACACACACACACACACACACCGTGTATCCGGTATGTAAATGTTTTGTCGAGATAAAAAGCTTTCTGCATTTTACGATTCCGGAGATCGCCGAAGCAAGTGAGCAACAATATCATGTGACCACCGTGGGGCGTGTTTGAGCTACTTTTAACCAAAACAAGTCAGTGTGGGCGAACATGGCGGACTCGGCTCTCCCTCCAGTGGAAAAGAAAAGGAAAGCCTGCCTAGTGAGTGTTACTGCAAGATAGAGCAAGATTAGATGACGTCTTTTTCTGGACAGATAACTAAATCGTTCTAGCTAGCACTTAGCTATCTTAGCCTTAGAGTGCATGGGCTCAAGTCCACGGTCGCGAGTATGGAGTTCTACACCAAATGTTTTGATCTTACAGAGAAAGAAACAAGAACACAAAAGCAGGAACAGAGAAAAGATATAAATATTCATCTATATATTTGTTTCACGGATCTATTCGCGAATGTGAACCAGAAATTACACAAATCCATGCGACTCGAAACTCTGAGGTCGCTGCAGAGTCACGATGTTTTCTGCGCATCGCCATCTTATGACACAGTTCCATGGTTAGGCTAATTAGTTAAAGCTCCTCCCTCACATTCGGCTGTTTCCTGTTTCTGTCGGGCCGTACTGTTTACTTCAAATGGGACGAAAACAGTCCCAAAACAGAGAAAAGCGACCCCCAGGACATCAAAATGATCACATCCTGTTCGTCCGCACGATATTGTTCTTGCGGGACAGAGGAAAATGCCATGCACAATAAATAAATTTAAACATTTCAGATGGCTTTGCAGTCAGCACCTTTAAGTTAAAGTACCTCACAAGAAAAACACCTGAATAGATGTTTTAATGTATCTTTTAAAACCTCTGTTTCGTATTTAATTCTCTCCACATTCACTGGATATGAGCAGTCGCGAGCTCCGATTGGCTACTCTACTACTAAGATATCAGCTCATATACCGTGAGTAGAAGAAAAACAAAATGGCAGAATGTGTTGCTGAACCAACCGAGGATTAAATAAAAACTCTACTCGAAAACAAACCCCCCCCCCAAAAAAAGCAATAACATATGGAATAAAAGTATTTGATGGTAAGAATATTTTTCCTTATTTTTCAACAATTATTATTATCGCATTTTTCACAAATTGCTCCTGTCATTTTGCCGGTTTGTTTACATTCTAAACGGAAATTATTTTGTCGGACGTTTTGTATAAAAGTTTTTATTTATCAATTTTGCAAAAAATAAAAATGCTCTGTTTCTCAAAATCCAGTGAATGTGGATAGAATAAAACAGTTATTCCACTCAATCTCATCGTACACGGATTATAGACGACTATCAGCTCATGTACGACTCGATTTCGTGGAATAACTGTTCAATGTGATTATGCTATGACGTATTTATAGCTGATTTAAAGCTTTTTTAGTATTTATGAAGATGGAGAACAGACTAATAATACTGACAAATAATATTTAAAAAGAAACACTGCATTTTTCAAAAGGACTGCAGGTTGATTACTTGATTATATGTTTGTTTTTGCAGGATGCGTCAATTGCTCACCGGTTTCATACCATGCGTGAAAAACATCCGCAGAAATTCAACAGCAGGTGGAAGCTTTTTATAATTTTCTTATAACCCCAATTCCAAAAAAAGTTGGGTGCAGAAAAGGTGGTGCTGTTTCTAGATATTGTTTATACACTACAATTTCTGCTGTAACAAACTCTTTTATTATGAACTTTCACATAGAATAAACTAAGTTCGTGTCCCCGCCTTTAATCACAGTGAGTCGGAATCTTCAAAAAAAAAAAAACATCACAGTGTCATGTCCATGTGCATTGGTACTCGGAGCACCATTAGGACTAACTGCAGTACCATGCACCTGTTCCGGATTAGAGCGCAATCACAGCATGCGCTTATACGGACTTTCTAAACACACAGACTTAGTGAAGTATACGCGCTGTACCGAGTGTCTCACATTACCGAGCCTTATTATCTGTGTATCGCCTTTTTGGTTTTGACTTTGTTTTGTGTATTTGGACTCTGCCTTTCGTTTTTACCTCCACCATTCTCCATTCTGTCTGTGCCTCGCATGACCATTCCCAATTTCACGACTCCTGCCTTTTTCTTGTGTTTTTGAACTGTTTGTAAATAAACACTTCCTGTGATTACATCCATCATTTGCCTGCTTACATGCACACTGAGCCATGCGCTCCTCTTCCCCCAGAGACAAACGATAAATAAGCAAGTCCACAGTCGAGTGAACAATACGTGTTGGCGCCATAAAACAAAGGCTTAACAAGCCTCGCTTAGGTGTCGATCACCAACAATTATCAAGAATGGTAATCAAAGGAGCGATAAAAGGATGAAATAAATGCTGATATCACTAAACTTAACATCTAGTTAAAGTGTACTGGCAGCGTTTTTATACCCCCTGCCCTGTCCAGGCTCGTGGCACGACATAAATTGGTGATTTGTGACACATGAATGAACTAAATGGTGATGATTTAGAAAACGTAGCAAGTCAATGAGTGGATACTTACAACAATATACCAGTAACCTCCGTCATTTCCATAACAGAGGAAGAAATCATCGCCTCTGTTTGTGATCCTTTAATTCAATCAACGAACTCGTAAGTGAGAAATTTGTGATGAGGAGAACGCACCTAAAATTTCGCCTATAGATAGTTTTCACTGATGTCACGGCATTCCGTGGAACGCCCTCCAGCCGCCATCTTGTGGGGCAAACAAAACGGACCATCGCCACTACCGGCTACGTTATCTCGGACGAATTTATGAAGTTATATAGTCAGTTTTCTAAAATAAAGATCAATGTCAGCAAAATCAAGCAGACAGAAGTATATAGATACATTAGACGACATCTCACGACAACGGTATGCAGCCAAACTGGCCTTGATTGGGGGAATTGACCCCTACGAAGTGGACAAAGATGCATTTTCAAGTAACTATGCAGGGCTGCCAAAGCCTGAAACTGCCAAAGCCTGCTCCAAAGCCTGAAACTGACTTCATCAAACTTTAAAGGCTGTCTGATATATACAACTTTATATATTCACAGCGCGCCTTTTGGCGGATGCCGCCTTTGTCACAGCTGAATCGCGCAGATCCGATTTTTTTTTTTTTTTTTTTTTAGGGGGGGCGTTGGAGTGTCTGATTATAATTTCAAAGTAAATTCTGTATTAAAATGACTAAATAAGCAAATCCGTTACAGTCCATGAAACAGGAAGTATAAGGATGAGAAAAAAACAGTTTAAATCGCAAAGCTGCGCACATTTGCGCAGCCCTTTAAACTGTTTTTTTTTCTCATCCTTATACTTCCTGTTTCATGGACTGTAACGGATTTTCTTATTTAGTCATTTTAATACAGAATTTACTTTGAAATTATAATCAGACACTCCAACGCCCCCCCCCCCCCCCCAAAAAAAAAAATCGGATCTGCGCGATTCAGGCGGCATCCGCCAAAAGCCGCGCTGTTTGCATCCCAAACACAAATCAAATCATACAGAATAGACCTAAAATGTTTTTCAAAAATGAGCCTTGCGTCAGTGAAGTGACAAGTTTCAAATAGAAACGTGACAAACGAGCGATATTAAGTGTACATTACAATGTGTTAGGCATTCTCCAGAGATGGTTCACATGATGTTTTGGTTTCCAAAAACAAACTTAAACACAATTGATTATTTAAACAACTTACCACTTATAAAATGATCGGAGCAGACTTTGCTGTGTTTGGAAGGCTGATAATCCTTGCGGTTGATTCTTGCAAGCCATAGATTTCTCCTTTGTATGCTGAGTTTGTTTGTTTGCTCGCCTTCGTGCTCCCGTACAGTGGGAATTCCATAAAAGCTCCGCTTGACTTCATCATCTGACCTATTACGACAGCCGTGAATACAACAGGTGTGCACCATTGCTAGCTTTAAATAGCCTGCTTGGGTTCTTTTGAAGACTTTGTACTCGCGCATTACAATGTGTGCTCAGTCACCCGTACAGTAAGCTTGACCCGCAAGATGGCCGCCACTAGGGAATCCCCAACTCTGTGACGTCATGTGAAAACTATCTATAACGTGAGTGAGTGGTGAGACAAGTTGGTCCATTTCAGTATTACAAATTTTTCAGTATAACAAACTATTTGAACGTCACCCAAGCAAGGAGTTCGTTATAGCGGGATTGCAGTGTATATGGTTTTTACATTTATGGAAAATGTATAAGATTGTAAAAATAACGGACAAAGCCTCTGACATCACTTGTAGGATTTCCAAATAGCAGGTTTGAAGCTCATATAAGGAGGCTACAAATCTCGCCATCTTGGCAGCGCCTGACTCCACCTAACTCCTGGCTAGTCCATAAATGGAGAAAGGGGCGGGGATAGTGAAGCCTGGTTGCTGGAATAGTACGGCTAGAACATGCCTACTAACTGCAAAGCTAACGGGCTAGCTATGCAAGCTACTGGCTAAACTAAAAGAAGCTGCTCCATCATATAGATACAGGTCATAACCTCAACAGCCGGTTTACCAAAAAAAAAAAAATCACCAGGTGTGTAACCGTTCGATAACATATTTGATCAAGGATAGCCTGTGGTGAATTTGGCTTGAGTTCTGAGGTAATGCCAGCTAGCAGCTAACAAGATGTGACAAGCCCAGCTGTCACTCAAATCAGCCCCGCCCCAATCATGCATAAATGTACGGCTCAATATAATTTAAACTGTTGAATTATATAAAAATTGACCCCCAGTACAGTCGTCATGAAGGAGGAACTAACTATAAAGACCGAAACCGTTTTTTGTACCAGACTGTAAACATGTTTGTTTTTGCTGTAAAGTTGGACATTTTAACACTGGGGTCTATGGGAACTGGCTCGCTTTTGGAGTCTGCCTCAAGTGGCCATTCGAGGAACTGCAGATTTCAGCACTTCCATATTAGCTTCGCTTTTCAGGCGCGGAGGTTACGGCTTGGTGTAAATGTTATCTTGTCCTCTAGGGTGCAGCATGGTGCATATAAACACTGAATGTTGTGAGTGTGAACTGCATGACGTGTTACTCCTCAGTGTGTGTTAACGACTTCTGTTTGAATTCAGAATGAAGAACAAGCTCTGGTACTTTGAGTTTGCCACCTCGGAGACGATCTCCGCATCCTGTAAAAAGCTGAAGGAGTGCCTCACCATAGAGGTAAGATTACTGGGACATCATCTATGAAATATTACAGGAATGCAATTCTTTAAAGCTAAAGACATCAATAGTTACTGAATAGAAGGAAATGATTCGATGCTCTGAAATAAGTATTTATTTATTCAGAAAATACAATATATACTTTACTTCAGATAGAAAATGAAATAATTCATGAGTACGAGAGAGGGTAAATGATCTCGATCTCATTCCTTTACGCATTTGTCCTGAAACTAATTGTATTTTTACTGTATTTTCGTTTAGATTTTTTTTTAAAACTCGTCCTGTAGTATTGTTTGTAAAGGAAACACGATCTATTTCTAGCAAGCTGCTTATATAGTTATTTCTTATTTAGTTACATATAATTTATCACACTGCACATTAATTTTATGATTTTATTGGTTTTATATCCTCCTTTGATTTTATGATTGATCTCACTATTTCATGATCAATTTTGTGATTTTTGTTTGATTTTACGATCTTTTTGTCACTTACGCTGATGAAGTGATCGGCTGACATTTTGCTGAGTCGCTCGAGGTGATTATTGAGAAATAGTCTGAATTTCTCGACCAATCAGCGCGCTCGATTTCGAATAATCACCTCGGTATTTATACTAAAAGCAGTTAACTCATTCATTAACTCATTCTCTGTGTCCTGTGTAGTGTTGTGGCATTCAGCTGGACCTCAGTAACCTCTCCCTGGAAGGCATCGCTGTCCTCAACATTCCTAGCATGCACGGTGGATCCAACCTGTGGGGCGAAGCCAAAAAGAGTGACAGAGCCAACCAGGAATTGCCGGAGGTTATCGTCGACCCTGAAGACCTAAAAGTCAGCCCTCAAGGTAGGACGAGTTCAAGGAGCTCTGTCTTATCAGTGTTTCTACTCAATCAACGATACGGACATGTGACGTTCCACCCAGGCAGCTTGGAAAGGATGGTTTATTCCGCCAAGGAAACAAGACTCCAAGCTCCAGTTAGCTAAAGAAGGAAAAAATACTTGGGGGTTTGCTGTTATAGGAAAATAATCAACAGCAAGGAGGTGTGATGTTGCTTGATGCAAAGCGTAGCGACTTTTACCACTTTTCTATAACAGCATGTCCCAGTGGGGTTTGTTGTTCTTATGTCATGGCAATTTGCCAAGGAATATTAAAACTTGATAAAGAATAGGAAAATAAATGTTGCTTATTTGGTAATAAAATTTTCTTCATTAAAGTGCTCGTCTAATGAAAATGACATCATAAAATCCCGGGTTTTCTGTGTGTGTAATGCTCAAACAGGTTGTAAAGTTCACCGATAAATAAAAAATTGGTTTGAAAAAAATGTTTTGTGTCTGAATTCTGTTCCAAAAAATCACGAAAAGCTTGTCCACCATTATTACCATATTGGTCAGCAGCGCTGCGTGTGTGACGTCATACGCACCACTGCCTTCTTTTGTAAAGCTCTTGACACGACTTTACGACGACAAGGACGAAGAAGAAGCGACTCAGAGTCGGCATGTTTCGGTTTGCTTTTAGATCAGTCTGATCAGATCTGTCGTCAATCTCAGTATTGTATTCGAATGCATAAACACTACCTGAGAACGTTATTGATCTGACGAAAGACAACTAATCAATTTGAGCAACAGTTTAAACACAAGCTGGACGCTTCCTGTGCGGCAGTGAGCTCTTTGTGACGGCGTTTCTGACTTCTGTTTCCAGATGGTAGGAACGGCTCCGCCTACCAGACGTCGCTCAAATCCTTTGTGAATCTGCCTCACAAATTTTTTGTCTTTTTCAAAATGTATGGATCAGAAACCGAACCGTCCTGTCGGCTTGAAGTTACCTCTCTTTGTTCGTACAAATCGAACCCGTTCATTCCACAAGTGTCCTGCTGACTTTGGTCTGTAATGGATCAAAATTCTGCCCTTTTTTTAAAAAAATCGCCTACACTTTAACAGTCTTGAGCGACACATCTCTTAGGAGGCATGCTTTGGCTTTAATTTTGTTTTAGAATTAAAAAAAAAAAAAGTTTAAAACGTGCTACACTTTGCAAAGCAGATGAAGCCGGAAATGCCGCGAACTTTCAAGCACTGCGTGTATGATGTCACTTCCTTTGAATTAACAGTAACTCGCCAGGAATGCATTCGTGTAACGGCGGCTTCAAAGAGCCAAACTTTACCAGCTAAATAGAACATGTTCCTGGTCTCATGTTAAAATACAATTTAGACAGTAAACTATTTAACATGTCTAGTTTTATAAGGTATAATTTTCAGGGGTGATGTCATTTTCATAAGACTAGCACTTTAATTTTTTTTTTCTTTAAAAAAATCCAATCATGAAGCTGATATCGTGAATTGAATCCGATCGTGAACTGTGGGAATCGTTACATGCCGAGTATCCACACAGTACGGCACTTGATTAGTAAATCTGCCACACGCTATTAGATCTCACGTGTGAAGTGATGTGATCTAAGCAGAGCGTGGTCCAGGTCTGTTCTGATGGTGGTTGTAGAAATGGAGTGACGTCGTGCTGCATTGAGCTGATCGGTTCACCTGCCCAATCATGTTCATGTGTCTTTAGATATGAGTGATGAGCGTCTGGAGGTGGTGGGACTGGAGGGAGCGATAGAAATGGGACAGATCTACACAGGTCTCAAGAGTGCTGTTCGACTCGCCAAGACCTCTCAGATCACCATCAGGTCAGCCATCTCTCTCTCTCACACACACACACACACACACACACACACACACTTGAAAACACGTCTTCGATATCAGTTTTGCTTTTCCACACACACTAAAGCAGTGTTAATGACAAACGAAAACACGTCGTTTTCAGATCCATTCTCCAGATTAGATCCAGTATTTTCACGTTGGAGTGTGAATAAGGCAAAACATACAAATACCTTTTACTGTTTGTATAATAATAATTTAAATTTACAGTGCGGAGGCTTCATAAATATGATCGCCTACAGAATTAACTAATTAACAGTTATTCCACGAAATCGAGTCGTACATGAACTGGTGGTTGCCTATAATCCGTGTACGACGAGATTGAGTGGAATAACTGTTTTATTCTGTCCACAGTCACTGGATTTTGAGAAACGGAGCATTTTTATTTTTTGGAAATTCAATAAAAACTTTATACAAAACATCCGACAAAATAATTTCCGTTTAGAATGTAAACAAACCGCTGAAATGACAGGAGCAATTTGTGAAAAATATGATGATGATGATAATGCTTGAAAATATATTTTAAAAATATACGTTCTTACTGTCAAATACTTTCATTCCATTTTTTTTGGGGGGGGGTTTGTTTTTGAGTAGTTTTTATTTCATCCTCAGTTGGTTCAGCAACGCACTCCGCCATTTTGTTTTTCTCTACTCACAGTATATGAGCTGATATCCTAGTAGTAGAGTAGCCAATCAGAGTGCACGATTGCTCATATCCAGTGAATGTGGATAGAATAAAAACAAAACAAAACAGTATCTACTTATTAAAAACTAAAAATGTACGATAATGTAGAAATTGAGCTAAAACTACGATAAAACTCTGAAATGCGAAAAGAAATTCTAATTAGATCTCAATTATAAAAGCGAGCTTAAATAAATGTCTTTTCAACACATTTTTAAAACCGTCCAGAGTTTTATAGTTACGAATCCGACTCGGTTGCCAGTTCCATAGTTTAGGGGCAGCAGCAGCTTAAAAGGCCCTGTACCCCAGTGTCCTCTTCACTCGCTGTCTTGTAAATTCAAGGTGTAGCTTGTACGAGTACAAGAAGATTCAGTGTGCAGATCCACATTAAGTAGTGCAGAGATATTCGGTGCGGTGGGAGATGGCTTCAGGATAAAACGGTGTGAAGGAAGTGTGCAAAAAAATCTGATTCAGAAAACTGAGCAGCAGGGCATGGTGCCAGATTCAGCAGCATAGTGTCGGTGAAATCAACCCATTTTCTCTGAGCACTGACACACGACACTAATCACATGTCAAATTAATGTGATCAGGTTTTATTTTAACTCCACGTTTTAATTCCATGAATTGTGTCGTGTTTAAGCATCGTGGGCAAGAAAGCAGTGTTTGTTTTTGGGGTTTTTTTCGTGTTGTTCAAACAAATAAATTGTGACGCATGTTGCAACGTGTCCAGGATGTCGACACCCTTCAGGGTTGTTCAGCTCCACCCACACACACACACACACACACACACACACACACACACGCCATTCATTAGTTCACATTTACGATGGTGCTGCTGTTTTGTCTTGAATAGAACTCGGTTAAAGGTCTCACAGCACTGAAGGTTTACAAGAAGGAGGAAAAAAACCCAGTTGTACAGACTTCCTTCTAATTACAGCACAAATGTATTTATTTATTCATGTGGATCAGGACGGTTTTTAATCCTGAACTTTTTATATACAGAACTGCAATGAAACTTCGAAAACGTTAATTGAAATTGTTTTGAAAATATTATGTTAATTTGGTGTAGTTCTATTAAAGATTCAAGCAATTATTTCAACTGTTTTATGACCAGTCAGATGGGGTTTTAACTATAATAACTAAAATGATCTGTAACTGAGATATATGTATGTAAGTGTGTGGGAGGTCCGTATGGTGAAATACCGTGACCGATGTCTTGAAAGTACTGAGCGAGGCCCTCTGAGCCGAGGTCGGTATTCCAGGCCGAGGTCACAGTATTTCACCATACGGACCGACCTTAAGCTGGTAAATAATATATATTTATTTTTTTCTTTACCAAATTCTAACAGAAAACGAGAGCGCCCGAAAGGGAAAACCGAGCCGAGCCGCCATTTTGAATCCTCATTCACGGCTGTAATGCAAATTGCTTCCTCCTCGGTATACAAGTGCACTTCCATAGCAGGAAAAAACTACAAACTTTAGTTATAGATTTTTATTTTATGACTTCTACATCAAGTCAAAACATTACAAAAATATTTTAGAGTTCCAAACGTTGCACAAAATGTTACAGTGAAAAAAAGGTTTATATAGAAGAAACCTTTATTTGTCACATGCACACTTCAAGCACAGTGAAATTCATCCTCTGCATTTAACCCATCTGAAGCAGTGAACACACACACACACACACACACAGAGAGCAGTGGGCAGCCACACCAGAGCGCCCGGGGAGCAGTCAGGGGTTCGGTACCTCGCTCAAGGGCACCTCAGCCCAAGGCCGCCCCACGTTAACCTAACCTGCATGTCTTTGGACTGTGGGGGAAACCGGAGCACCCGGAGGAAACCCACGCGGACACGGGGAGAACATGCAAACTCCACACAGAAAGGCCCTCGCCGGCCGCTGGGTTCAAACCCGGAACCTTCTTGCTGTGAGGCGACAGCGTTAACCACTACACCACCGTGCCGCCAATAATAATATGCTGAGCAGTGTATTCCATAAGAGAGCACTTTACAGATTAAAAAAAGAAAACATAATGAAGGCTACTGGTGCAAAAGTTTTGGTGTAAAATGAAGAAGTGAGTGTGACAAAGTGTGCAGAAGAACTGTGGCTGGTTCTGTAAGATGTTCAGGAAAACCTACAGACCATTTCCACATAAAACTGACCTCACTGGACCTGAAAACACTTCTCTCCCCCCTCCTTTTTTTTTTTTTTTAAAGCAGAGGGTCGTTTCACACCAGATATTGACTTTTTCATTTATTATGGCTTATTGATTACTATTTATAGTGTGTGTGTGTGTGTGTATATATATATATATATATATATATATATATATATATATATATATATATATATATATATATATATGTGTGTGTGTGTGTATACATGTTTGTGTGTGTATATTTTTTTTAATTTATTTTAAATGTTGAAATATTTCATTATTTTTTAAGCCATTTTTGGCCGACAGCATTTCTTTACATGTACCTAAGACTTTTTCACCGTACTGTATATCTTGCCATGCCATATCTATTATTATATATAGTTAAACTGTAGTTGCATATTAAATTGCTTGTGTTGCTTGGTAACAGGACAAAGAAAGCCCTGCCCATGCAGATCGATGGTGAGCCGTGGATGCAGCCGCCGTGTACTGTAAGTGTGCATTAGCTTTTAACTGCTAATTATCCTTTTTAATGTCTTGAGAGACTATAAACCAAAGCACAACGGGCATGAATAACTGGACTGCTTTTCACTACTTAAGGATGCTTTTAGAAGGATTTGTACTCGCACCGGAGGGTATTTAAATATTCATGTCCTTAGTTACATTTCCACGACTCACACTTTTTAATCCTTACATTCTTTTGCTTCGTCCAGGTATGTCCTGTATATGTTACTGATTCAGTCAATTACGTTTTTACATATAGTACCAGTACCATATAGAGATTCATGTCACAGTTCTCCATGTACCAGATGGAGCTCAGATGAAAAATAAATACGAGTGGTGTATTTTCCCAGTAAAACACTCGTGTCTATATAATAATAACTCCTGATTAATCTCGCTTGCTCGGTCTTTAGGGGAAAGTATCAGACTGAGGTCTTGACAATACGACAAAAGACCTCAGTCTGTTATTTTCCCGTAAAGATTGAGCAAGCGAGGTTAATGAGTTTATTATCTGGCTTTTTTTTTATTTCTAAGATTAAAATAGATGCTCATTATAACAAGGCGTGACGCTGCTTTCAATCACATCATATTTGTAACATAGTCAAGTCACGTGTGCAGAATAAACGCCTTGAGGTTTCAAAACTGAGTTTCTGTTAGCGGTTTCTGAATGCTCTTCATTGCTCATTTCTTGAATAACTCGGTGACTCTTGTTTGTGGGGTTTTTTTTGTGTGTGTTTCGGCTGTTTTTGATTTCCAATTCATCTTTTTGTTTTTTGCAACATTGGAAAGAAAGTCAGTCCGTAATCGATCATGGGCATTACAGGAAAATTCTGCCTGCTGAGGAGCCAATCAGAGTGCACGATTTTACTAGAAGTAGATCATATCTGTATAATATAAAGCTGTATGTTAGTAAGTTTTGTGACACAGGAAAGTGTTCAGGTTGCTCAGAATGCAAGTGATAAAACTTGTTTCATGGAAGTTGCACAACATCAAATGTAACTCGTGTATAAATGGATGAAAAGCACATGATGACGTTCTTCAATAAATAAATGATATTAAATTGAAATTATTGGCGAAGTGTTGTGTTTAAGGAGTTAAACATTTCAGGACGTGCCATTCTCGTAAAATTGTCATCTCAGGTGGTGGAAACGGTAACTCCATTACACCGCTCTGACCTTGATTGATTGATTGATTGTTTTTCTTTTTTTTTTTTTTTTTAAAGATATTTTTTTGGGCTTTTTGCACCTTTATTGGATAGGACAGTGTAGAGACAGGAAATGAGCGGGAGAGAGAGAGACGGGAAGGGATCGGGAAATGACCTCAGGCCGGAATCGAACCCGGGTCGCCCGCATTCATGGTATGGCGCCTTAACCACCTGAGCCACGACGCCCCCGATTGATTGTTTTTCTATAACAGTATGCCCTCTGGTGTCTTATTCCTGACAGACAGGTATTAGCTGTGGAATTGCATTGATATGAGTATTCACACCTTCACCGCAGTGTGACGGTCATGTCATGTCATGTCTTGATCTGTGTTGTGATAAATCATGGGTTTTTTTTCCCCCTTCTACAGATTAATATCACACACAAGAACCAGGCCTGCATGCTGATGGCTCCTCAAGCCAAATCTTCCGGCTTCTTCAACCTAAAGTAGTGTCTCCCCCTGCGTCTGCATCAGCAACCTGACGTGTTTATGTGGTCCAGATATAGCAATTTATGGATGCTGAAACCAATGTGGCCAAACTGTGCGTGTTGAAAAGGATTCTGTACGTACACAGATTATGATGCTTCATTTCATATTTTTTAAACTTCCCTGTGATCTGAGGAGGCGAGGAGATGATCGCCTCTTATTCACACTGTCACTTACCTCAGTGGTGCATCAACAATGCAGTGTTAGTTTTACTCGATCCCCATTGTGCCATTACTGTCCTTCACAGCAGCGAGAAGGTCCAGATCACAGCAACAACACACCAAGGCTTTCGTTTTCAGTGATTTCAGTCTTCTACGGCTTTAGGAAATACTCATAACGTTTAACATCAAGGTATAAACCGGCTGTGTTAGGGCTAGGTGTTAGGGTTTAGGGTCTGAATATCTGAGCGTGCAAAAAATGCCAAAGCAGCCTGTAATTGTGTTTACACCTGAAGCATGCGGTGTAATAATTATTTAGATAACATATTAATAAATTAAGATAAACGGTTTCACATTTCGCCTGGTTACGTTGACATTAGCGAGAGATGACTCAAGAGCTCGATTCAAACTGACCATCCTACTATTTTATTTAGTATATTTTAATAGCTTGAAGTTTATTTTAAGTTTATAATTTAACTGTGTTCATACTGATCTTAAATCAATAGACGTTCTTCACACAAGCATGCACATGCTTAGAAAAGTAGACTGTGATAAATCACATGCCTTGTAAGAGTTGACATCATTGTCACTTTCTCGAGCTTATTTCCTGAGAATGTACATCTTTCAAATTACTGCCTGTAAAAATGACTGAATAAATGTCACAAAATGTTTAATTAAAGCCTCACTCGTGTTTTTTTTATTTTTTTTTTCTCTTGCATTGTTATTTTTAGTCAGGTGCACTTAAGGGTTTGAGTCAAGTGATTCATCATTTATTTATTAATTAAAGAAAAAAGTGTAGTTCATTTCCTTGGACACTAGATGGCAGTGTTTTCATTACAGAATCACACTCGATCTGAATCAGATTTACTTCCTGATTCGATTTATTTTTGTTTTATAGAGTTAAGTTTATGGGTTTGTATTGTATCATGGATATAATACTATAAAATAAATTTGTAGATATAACCTCTGGCAATATGTTCCTACAAATAACTTGGTTAATACTTAATTCCTTTTTAACATTGAGGGAATAAAAAGAGACATTTACTCATGTTGTGTGGGTTATGTAAAAGCTGTAGACTAATAGATTTATTGTCTTTGTCTATAACCTTTATTTACACTCACCGGCCACTTTAATAGGAACTTGTTCTTGGCTGCAGGAGTGGAACCCAATGTGTTCTTCTGCTGTTTCATGCTGAGATGCTTTTCTGCTCACCACGGTTATAAAGAGTGATTATATGAGTTACTGTATCCTTCCTGGCAAAAAAAAAAAAAAAAAAGCCCGAACCACCTCAAATCTGTCCGTTTTCCTCTGACCTCTTTTCTCCACAAGGCATTTGTTTACAACCCCAATTCCAAAAAAGTTGGGACAAAGTACAAATTGTAAATAAAAACGGAATGCAATAATTTACAAATCTCAAAAACTGATATTGTATTCACAATAGAACAGAGACAACATATCAAATGTCGAAAGTGAGACATTTTGAAATTTCATGCCAAATATTGGCTCATCTGAAATTTCATGACAGCAACACATCTCAAAGTTGGGACAGGGGCAATAAGAGGCTGGAAAAGTTAAAGGTACAAAAAAGGAACAGCTGGAGGACCAAATTGCAACTCATTAGGTCAATTGGCAATAGGTCATTAACATGACTGGGTATAAAAAGAGCATCTTGGAGTGGCAGCGGCTCTCAGAAGTAAAGATGGGAAGAGGATCACCAATCCCCCTAATTCTGCACCGACAAATAGTGGAGCAATATCAGAAAGGAGTTCGACAGTGTAAAATTGCAGAGTTTGAACATATCATCATCTACAGTGCATAATATCATCAAAAGATTCAGAGAATCTGGAAGAATCTCTGTGTGTAAGGGTCAAGGTCGGAAAACCATACTGGGTGCCCGTGATCTTCGGGCCCTTAGACGGCACTGCATCACATACAGGCATGTTTCTGTATTGGAAATCACAAAATGGGCTCAGGAATATTTCCAGAGAACATTATCTGTGAACACAATTCACCGTGCCATCCGCCGTTGCCAGCTAAAACTCTATAGTTCAAAGAAGAAGCCGTATCTAAACATGATCCAGAAGCGCAGACGTCTTCTCTGGGCCAAGGCTCATTTAAAATGGACTGTGGCAAAGTGGAAAACTGTTCTGTGGTCAGACGAATCAAAATTTGAAGTTCTTTATGGAAATCAGGGACGCCGTGTCATTCGGACTAAAGAGGAGAAGGACGACCCGAGTTGTCATCAGCGCTCAGTTCAGAAGCCTGCATCTCTGATGGTATGGGGTTGCATTAGTACGTGTGGCATGGGCAGCTTACACATCTGGAAAGACACCATCAATGCTGAAAGGTATATCCAGGTTCTAGAGCAACATATGCTCCCATCCAGACGATGTCTCTTTCAGGGAAGACCTTGCATTTTCCAACATGACAATGCCAAACCACATACTGCATCAATTATAGCATCATGGCTGCATAGAAGAAGGGTCCGGGTACTGAACTGGCCAGCCTGCAGTCCAGATCTTTCACCCATAGAAAACATTTGGCGCATCATAAAACGGAAGATACAGCAAAAAAGACCCAAGACAGTTGAGCAACTAGAATCCTACATTAGACAAGAATGGGTTAACATTCCTATCCCTAAACTTGAGCAACTTGTCTCCTCAGTCCCCAGACGTTTACAGACTGTTGTAAAGAGAAAAGGGGATGTCTCACAGTGGGAAACATGGCCTTGTCCCAACTTTTTTGAGATGTTGTTGTCATGAAATTTAAAATCCCCTAATTTTTCTCTTTAAATGATACATTTTCTCAGTTTAAACATTTGATATGTCATCTATGTTCTATTCTGAATAAAATATGGAATTTTGAAACTTCCACATCATTGCATTCCATTTTTATTTACAATTTGTACTTTGTCCCAACTTTTTTGGAATCGGGGTTGTACTTTCCACCCACAGAACTGTCGCTCACTCACTCACTCGATGGTTGTTTTTTGTTTTTCGCACCATTCTGTCTGTATAAACTCTAGAGACTGTTGTGTGTGAAAACCCCAGGAGGAAATCAGCAGTTTCTGAAATACTCAAACCAAAAATACTCATCTGGCTCAAACTAACACCCATACCGCAGCGAAAGAAAGTCGCACAAAAATTGAGATCACGATTTTTCCTGTTCTGATGTTTGAACATTGTGAACATTTAATTAACTGAAGCTCTTGATTTGTATCTGCGTTATTTGATTTGATGCATCGTGCTGCTGTTAAGGGATCGGCTGATTAGAGAACTGCATCAAACAGCAGGTGGTGGATTATGGGTGTTCCTAATAAAGTGGCCGGTGAGTATGTATATAGCACTTTTTATGTGAAGTCCAAAATCTTAAAAATTAAACTCCAAAAGTTAGCCAAAGATGAAAAGAATTCATATTCCTAAGCAACGTGTATGGAGGTCAAGGATATGAAGAGGAAGATTTGTTACTAATATGATGATAATTATTACTACTTATTAATTAGGATACAGTGGTGCTTGAAAGTTTGTGAACCCTTTAGAATTTTCTGTATTTCTGCATAAATATGATCTAAAACGTCATCAGATTTTCACACAAGTCCTAAAAGTAGATAAAGAGAACCCAGTTAAACAAATGAGACAAAAATATTACACTTGGTCATTTATTTATTGAGGAAAATGATCCAATATTACATATCTGTGAGTGGCAAAAGTATATGAACCTCTAGGATTAGCAGTTAATTTGAAGGCGAAATTAGAGTCAGGTGTTTTCAATCAGTGGGATGACAATCAGGTGTGAGTGGGCACCCTGTTTTATTTAAAGAACAGGGATCTATCAAAATCTGATCTTCACAACACGCGTTTGGGGAAGTGTATCATGGCACGAACAAAGGAGATTTCTGAGGACCTCAGAAAAAGTGTTGTTGATGCTCATCAGGCTGGAAAAGGTTAAAACAAAACCATCTCTAAAGAGTTTGGACTCCACCAATCCACAGTCAGACAGATTGTGTACAAATGGAGGAAATTCAAGACCATTGTTACCCTCCCCAGGAGTGGTCGACCAACAAAGATCACTCCAAGAGCAAGGCGTGTAATAGTCGGCGAGGTCACAAAGGACCCCAGGGTAACTTCTAAGTGACTGAAGGCCTCTCTCACATTGGCTAATGTTAATGTTCATGAGTCCACCATCAGGAGAACACTGAACAATAATGGTGTGCATGGCAGGGTTGCAAGGAGAAAGCCACTGCTCTCCAAAAAGAACATTGCTGCTCATCTGCAGTTTGCTAAAGATCACGTGGACAAGCCAGAAGGCTATTGGAAAAATGTTTTGTGGGCGGATGAAACCAAAATAGAACTTTTTGGTTTAAATGAGAAGCGTTATGTTTGGAGAAAGGAAAACACTGCATTCCAGCATAAGAACCTTATCCCATCTGTGAAACATGGTGTTGGTAGTATCATGGTTTGGGCCTGTTTTGCTGCATCTGGGCCAGGACGGCTTGCCATCATTGATGGAACAATGAATTCTGAATTCTAACGGAAAATGTCAGGACATCTGTCCATGAACTGAATCTCAAGAGAAGGTGGGTCATGCAGCAAGACAACGACCCTAAACACACAAGTCGTTCTACCAAAGAATGGTTAAAGAAGAATAAAGTTAATGTTTTGGAATGGCCAAGTCAAAGTCCCGACCTTAATCCAATGGAAATGTTGTGGAAGGACCTGAAGCGAGCAGTTCATGTGAGGAAACCCACCAACATCCCAGAGTTGAAGCTGTTCTGTATGGAGGAACGGGCTAAAATTCCTCCAAGCCGGTGTGCAGGACTGATCAACAGTTACCGCAAACGTTTAGTTGCAGTTATTGCTGCACAAGGGGGTCACACCAGATACTGAAAGGAAAGGGTCACATACTTTTGCCACTCACAGATATGTAATCTTGGATCATTTTCCTCAATAAATAAATGACCAAGTATAATATTTTTGTCTCATTTGTTTAACTGGGTTCTCTTTATCTACTTTTAGGACTTGTGTGAAAATCTGATGATGTTTTAGGTCATATTTATGCAGAAATATAGAAAATTCTAAAGGGTTCACAAACTTTCAAGCACCACTGTATGTCCGATGATGATGCCTATAATTTATTATTATTAATTTCCTTTGATTAGCTTTTGTTCCAATCCCACTGCCAGGCCGTACCTAGAGCTCTGAGGGAGTGGGAAGGTTGTCGTTTATATCTTTAGCCACAGAAAAACATGTCAAAGTGAGAGGGCTTTTCTTAAGATAGAAACTGTACTATTTAAAACTTTTTTTTTTTTATGTATTGTATCTTTGGCTTCCCTGGGATTTTTTTCAAGATCCTTCTCAGTATCTTTCTTTGCTCCTACAGCTGCTGGTCCAGCTGTGGTCTTAAGGTACCACATTCTTTCTATTTCAATCTGTAGGTCTTTATACTTTGACAGTTTTTCAAATTCTTTTGCAGAAACATTTCTATCTGTCGGTACTGTCATATCAATCAACAGGTAAAGTTTTCCTTTGTGATCCTTAACTACTAAGTCTGGTCTATTTGCTTGTATGGTTCTATCAGTGTTTATGCTCAAATCCCACAAAATAGTAGCTAATTTTCTGTGACTGGTGCCCAGGGGTTTGTTCTTGTCCCACCTGTGAGTTGATGGAAGACTGTAATGTTGGCATATTTTCCAGTGAA